>NW_024737665.1:0-4554 GCF_018991925.1 Homarus americanus
AGTAGCTCTCCTCCACCAGGTGCTGCTGCCCACGACCACATAGTTATCTAATGTCCGGCTCCAACGATCTTTATAATATTTGATTAAATTAAGATCAACATTTCATAACTTTCTTGGGCTCTTCTTGGTTGAATCAACTTAATGTTTACCTTGTATTCCTGCCTTGAATACACGATTTTTTTTTGGGGGGGTGGGGGGGTAAATATGTTTGACACTTTTAATTAATAAATATTTATCTACTATTTTAATTTTATCCTCTTCACCACTGATCGACTCGTTAGCCGCTTGGGCGATCGGTCACGTCTCTGTTACGCACTGTTGGCAAGTATTGGGCATGCACCGGCTCCTGAATGTACCTGAACCTGCTCCAGTGTTGGTCAAGTCTGGTCTTGAAAGAGCTCACATTCGGTGCCGTCACAACACTCTCTGGTAGATTGTTCCAAGAGTTCACAACTCTCACTCCGAAAAAGTTACCCCTCACAGTTTTCTGGACATGAGGCTTCTTCAATCTTGAACTGGGGCGAGCATCCGCCAGCTCCGTCCCATGTTGGAATCAGGTATCATGACCGTGCTGATAGACTGGCCAATGAGGCATGTAAGAAAGAAAATGTTGACCGTGGCCTTGGCCTGTCCAATGCTGTAATTAAAAACATTCAAGTCAGAATCATGAACTCTGATCCAGAAGAAGTGAGAAATGCAGAGAGACCTGACAGTTGTAGCATTAGTAAATGTGACAAATTTTGTGACAAGAGGTACCGGTATGGCCAGCATAAGGACAGAACCAGACAATGTGATGTAGTCGTGGCCAGAATTAGGCTAGGATACAGACACATCTGGCAAGTTAGTAACGCTGTACCCATACCGGAACACTCAGCATGTAAACTTTGTGATAAACCTTTAAAGCATCCACTTGAACACTATATTATTGAATGTGGCACTGTCAAAGACTTCAGGCCACCTGACTTATTGTATCTTGAACTATGTAATTACTTCATTGAATCAAGTGTGCTTGAGGACATTCTTGCTGTTTATCCCAAATTTGCTAGCCCACACTGATTAGTCTTTCAATTAGAATATGACTCTAATGTATGTGATCCACTGACCTATATATACTGCTAATGAATATGATGTATTTCCTTCTTTGTGTACGAACCTCTGTCCTGCATGGCAGTGAACAGTGGCATTACCCACATGAATCTGACCAATATATTGTGTCAATGAATATGATGCATTCTTTGTGTACGAACCTCTGTCCTGTATGGCAGTGAAGAGTGACATTACCCACATGAATCTGACCGACGTATATGTATGTATGTATGTGTGCATATGTGTATATATATATGTACATGTATATGTGTATGTATATATGTATATGTATGTATATGTGTGTGTGTACATATATGTATATGTACTGTCAACGAATATGATGCATCTCTTTGTGTACGAACCTCTGTCCTGCATGGCAGTGAACAGTGACATTACCCATATGAATCTGACCTCTATACATTTACAGCTGTTAATGAATATGATGTATTTCTTTGTGTATGAACCTCTGTCCTGCGTGGCAGTGAGAAGTGATACCACCCTCAGTGTCAAGACCTGACTGAATTACTCAGAATAGACAAACTGTACTACAAGCTTGTTCAAGCTCCAGGAAAGGGCACTCAACTGAATAATATCCTCTAAGGTGTTTAAACGTCAATTAGGTCTCCCATTGCCGACTGTAGTATAAGCTAGGCAATTGCAGGTTTTTTAATCTCTCAGGATAGTTGAGGTGCCGTAGTGCAGGCACCAGTCTGATGGCCCTCCATTGGACATTTTCAATCAACTGACAGTCCCTAGCATATCTCGGGGACCAGACGGGTTGACAGTACTTCAGACGGGGTTAGGTTAGGTTAGGTTAGGTTAGGTCTAGGTATGTGAATGCTCTTCATATAGAACCACTAGGATATTTGTTGATATATCTTCTTCTCACAATGGCCCGAAAATTTCACTTCATTGTCAACATACACACCCAGGTCCTTTCATATACGGTCTCTATTAATGTAGTTGCTTCATCCCGTTGGAGCATATGATACGTCGCCTTACCGTTGGTGCGCCCCAGGTGCATCCTCTTACACTTCGTGACATTGAATCTCAGCAGCCATTTCTTCGACCATTCTTGGAGCTCACAGAGATCTTTCTGCAGCTCTTCACAGTCTGTTTGGATATTAATTTACCCTAAATAACTTGGCATCTCCCGCGATCATTTTTTTTTTCATTAGCCTACCCGGGCACAGGTCATCGACTCACAACGGGACCTGGGGGGGGGGGAGGGGCGAAAATTTTTGAATAAAAAAAATCGAAGAAAAAAAGACTATATTAATCTACACCAGGAAGATGCCGGTAAACCAGCTTTTAGAAGTGAGACAGATTGAAAAGGTATGGAAACACAGAAGAAAGCAGAGCATTCCATAGTTTGGCTATGTGAGGAAAGAAGGAGTTGCTATAACGGGTTATTCTCGTGTGACCGACATCCACAGAGAAACGGTGGGCACCGCGGGCAAGACATGTGTTACGAACCCACGGCCTTGCCGGCGGTACACAGGATGCCAAATCCACCGAATATTGCCCGTTAAAGTACCTGTAAAAGAGAGAGAGTGAAGCAACATTGTGGCGAAGAGAAAAGGATGAAAGATTGTCAACTAACGGAGGAGAGTTAATGAGATGAAATGCCTTTCATTCCACCCTATCTAACAGTTGAAGAGCCACCCCAGATATGAGAGCATTCCCAGCTTTTGGGAGGCAGCTTTAGCAATGTTGTGGATGTGTGGCTTCCATGACATATTAGAAGAAATGGTGAGGCCCAGCATATCTATTTTAGAAGAATATTGGTAGGAGATCATCAATTTTGGAAAGTGTAAGAGTGAGAGTTAAAATATAGAATAACGTTTGTTGGTAGAATATTAGAAATACAGTTCTGTATAGAGTGCGAGTCTCAACGTTGAGATAACAATAGAGATAAATTCTATATCGCCATATAATGTATTTCCATCTTATAGTATTACTACTGAAGATGTTTTCCTTCTAATTCTCAGGTTATGTAAAAATAAAATACATAATTTAATCTAATTATACATATGCATAATACAATAAGGACTAGAGTTGTGAAGACAAACCATCAGTATTGGATCTTCTATACAAGACGCTGAAACACGAGAGCATCAGAAAGAAAGACTTACTAGGTACAGTAGTCTTGTTAAAGGGTTAGAACCGTTGCAAATCTTGGCCTGGTATCCCGTTAAAGGATTAAAACGTCGAAGAAAACTTGAGAAGGGATTTAGGGCACAAAAATAGGTGAGCGTTAACACGTGAGACAGGCGGTTGGCTTCCTTCCTTTGAGTCTGTTATACACAACACCACCTTCCATCACCACCATACTACATCGTCACCACCACCACCCACCATCACCACCACAACCCTCCATCACCACCATACTACATCGTCACCACCACCCTCCATCACCACCATACTACATCATCACCACCACCTTCCATCACCACCATACTACATCGTCACCACAACCCTCCATCACCATACATCGTCACCACCACCCTCCATCACCACCATACTACATCATCACCACCACCCACCATCACCACCACAACCCTCCATCACCACCATACTACATCATCACCACCACCCTCCAATCACCACCATAACTACATCATCACCACCACCCTCCAATCACCACCATACTACATCATCACCACAACCCTCCATCACCACCATACCATCGTCACCACCACCCTCCAATCACCACCATACTACATCATCACCACCACCTTCCATCACCACCATACTACATCATCACCACCACCCACCATCACCACCACAACCCTCCATACCACCATACTACATCATCACCACCACCCACCATCACCACCACAACCCATCATCACCACCACCCTCCATCATCACCACCACCCTATATCATCACCACCACCTCCATCACCACCACCACCCTCCATCACTACCATACTACATTATCACCACAACCCTCCATCATCTTCCTCTCCATCACCATCCTCCATCATCACCACCACCCGCCATCCACCACCACCACCCTCCATCACTACCATACTACATTATCACCCCACCACCCTCCATCATCACCCACCACCCTCCATCCACCACCACCACCTCCATCACCTACCGCCCTGCATTATCACCACCATCCTCCATCATCACCACCACCCACCATCATCACCACTGCCTCCATCGTCACCACCATCCTCCATCATCATCACCATCCATCACCACCACCCTCCATCACCACCACCTAACACATCATCATCTTACCATCCTTCATCATCACCACACCTCATCATCATACCATCCTACACCATCACCGCAATCTCTCCATCATCACCACCACCCTCCATCACCACCACCCTCCATTAGCACCATCCTCCCATCTCCCACCACCACCCTACATCATCACCACTGCCCTCCATCGTCACCACCATCCTCCATCATCATCACCATCCATCACCACCACCCTCCATCACCACC
>NW_024737666.1:0-21530 GCF_018991925.1 Homarus americanus
ATAACTAGGTGGGGAGAAGGTTATACTACAGGGCATTTAAACATAGTGACAGTCAAAAAGGTAAGACTGACTGGGAGTGAATACACTGGCTGATTACGAGTTGATAATTTATACAATGGTTGAGACTTGGCTGTTGTTATAGCGATCAGTTCGTGCTCGTATAGGCTGGATGCGGTTGTGATGACGAACAGCAATTCGCGAACGAGAGATCTCGGGCGGAAGTAAGACCGGTGTCGAGGATAGTGCAAAAACTTCTCACCAAATATGCAGATGAGATCGTGGTGATGGTCAGAGAGCCTAGACCTAGAGGGTCAGTGAGTTGAGCGTTTCTTGATATGTGGAGTAGGAAGGAGAGAGATTAATCTTGAATGCCCTCTTTTGTACTTTTTCTCGGTGTTTACGTCATGTGGCATTTAGGGAGGAAGACCAGGCAGGGGAGGCATAGGTGAGCTTGGAAAGTATGAATGTTGAGTAAACACTGAGGACCTCGGGTGCAGGAACTCCGAGGTACTTGAGTCGGCGGAGGTGGTGGAGACGAAAACTGGAGTATTTGACAACTTTACTGACGTGTGTTTTCCAATTTAGTTTGTTATCTATAGTGACGCCGAGGTGCTTAGTGGAGTCCACAACCTGGAGTGTGTTGGGGCCTAAAGTAATAAGAGGGAGGTGGAACAAGGTCGGAGGAGAGGTTGATGTGCATAAACATGGTCTTGGTATGGTTGATGGTGACGTGGTTGTTGATAGCCCAATTTTAGAGACTGTTCAATAAATTCTGCAGGGCGGTGTAATCGGAAGCCGAGTTGTTGACACTGATCGTCAACGTATTTCCAAGTGTACAGCTTGGCGTCGGTCACTTAGAAAGTCTGTAAGCCACGGTATAATTCTTCTCGGAAACCCGAGGTCGACAGCTTTGTTGATGATTATTATTTTGTGTGTGTGTGTGTGTGTGTGTGTGTGTGTGTGTGTGTGTGTGTGTGTGTGTGTGTGTGTGTGTGTGTGTGTGTGTGTGTATGTATGTGTGTGTGTGTGTCTTGGGTGTGTTGTGTGTGTGTGTTTGTTTAGTGTGTGCGTGTGTTTGGTGTGTGTGTGTTTGGTGTGTGTGTTTGGTGTGTGTGTGTCTTGTTGATGTACGAATGAGAAAACGGTGGACAATAATTTCTGATTCTACAGCAAACGTAACTTAGGTTAGGTTAGGTGATCACACAGATTTTATATACCCTGAATCAATGAGAAGAAGTTTACCAGATGTAAAATTGACACACACAGCTATGACAAAATGGGGCACGAGTGGAAAAGTTTCTGGAGAGGGGAAATAATTTGAGACGGTCCGGACGAGAACAAGATAAGCGACATACCGGCTTAAATTGTGTTGTCTTTTTTTATACTTAACCTTGAGATGTGTGTTCTGGCCCCAGGGAAAAGTCCTAACAAGAATCAGCTCAAGGAAGATTCCACGGACGCTGACACAAGTCAAAAGATAATTCTGACAGTCTTAAATATTAATGATGCTTAGGTGGGTGGGTACTGTATATTGGTTGTGTTTAGGTGGGTTAGTACTGTATATTGGTTGTGTTTAGGTGGGTGGGTACTGTATATTGGTTGTGTTTAGGTGGGTTGGTACTGTATATTGGTTGTGTTTAGGTGGGTGGGTACTGTATATTGGCTGTGTTTAGGTGGGTGGGTTCTGTATATTGGTTGTGTTTAGGTGGGTGGGTACTGTATATTGGTTGTGTCAGGGGGTAAGTACCAAATTGGTTGTGTTTAGGTGGGGTGGGTACTGTAATATTGGTTGTGCTTAGGGTGGGTGGGCACTGCATATTGGTTGTAAGTTAGGTGGGTGGGTACTGTATATTGGTTGTGCTTAGGGTGGGTGGGTTTCTGCATATTGGTTGGTGTTTAGTGGTAAAAATGTATATTGTCAGCTTAGGGTGGGAGTGGGTTCTGCATATTATTGTGTTTAGGTGGTGGGTTCTGTATATTGCCAGGTTAGTGGTGGCAAATGTATATTGGTTGTGTTTAGGGTGTGGGGTGGGTCTCTGTATATTAGTTGTGGTTTTAGGTGGATGGGCACTGTATATTGGTTGTGTTTAGGTGGATGGGCACTGTATATTGGTTGTGTTTAGGTGGATGGGCACTGTATATTGGTTGTGTTTAGGTGGGTGGGTACTGTATATTGGTTGTGTTTAGGTGGGTGGGTACTGTATATTGGTTGTGTTTAGGTGGGTGGGTACTGTATATTGGTTGTGTTTAGGTGGGGTGGGTACCTGTATATTGGTTGTGCTTAGGTGGGTGGGTTCTGCATATTGGTTGTGCCAGTGGGTGTTCGGTTAATGGTTGTGTTTATGGGTGGGTACTGTATATTGAAAGTTTAGGTGGTGGGGTTCTGTATATTACAGCTTTAGGTGGGTAGGTACTGCATATTGGTTGTGTTTAGGGTGGGTGGGTACCGTATGTATTGGCTTGTGTTTAGGGTGGGTGGGTACTGTATATTGGTTGTGTTTAGGGTGGGTGGGTACCGTATATTGGTTGTGTTTTAGTGGGTGGGTTCTGCATATTGGTTGTGTTTAGGTGGGTGGGTACTGTATATTGGTTGTGTTTAGGTGGGTGGGTACTGTATATTGGTTGTGTTTAGGTGGGTGGGTTCTGTATATTGGTTGTGTTTAGGTGGGTGGGTACTGTATATTGGGTTGTGTTTAGATGGGTGGGTACTGTGTTTTGGTTGTGTTTAGATGGGTGGGTACTGTGTTTAGGTGGTTGTTGCGTTGCTTTGGTTATGCATAGGTGAGTATAAGAGTGTTGATTAATAACGCATAATAATGAACTTTATGAGGCTGTGAACACATGCGAACAGAAATAATAATAATAATAATAATAATAATAATAATAATAATAATAATAATAATAATAATAATAATAATAATAATTGATGATGATGATGATGATGATTGTTAGGTTAAGTATTATACTAAATCAAGTTATAATTTTATTCATATATTTTTTACAGAAATGTAATATTTATCAACGGCGATAATAACGATTACCCCGTTTCAGTATTTTTCTGGAGCAATCAACACAGCGAGGAAGTGATTCATAATAACCGTCCCTATGTTGCTGCCTTCTGGGCCTCACGTAGGGCGATGACCTGTAGCCTTCGTCAAACTCCCTCCTCCTGGGTCTTTTCCAGGGCGAGGGGTTGTAACCGTCGTCAAACTCCCTCTTGCTGGGCCTCCAGTACGAGGAGTTGTAGCCATCGTCGTATCGCCTTTTACGGAAGGTTTTCCTGAATCTTTCAGGCTCCCGCCATTGTGTTGAGTCGTGTAAGTGTTCCCTCACTGGGCACTCTACATTCTCAAGATGAAAACGCATTTGTTTTGGAATCTTTTCGGTGTTGTAGTTGGGCCCACCAGGATACCGGAGGTATTCAACTTTTAGGTGGCGACGAGAATTTTTGTAAAGTCCGCGTTTACCCACGGGTTCTCCATTGAGCCTGAGGGCTTCTTCTCTGTAAAATTCGCTACAGTACCTAGCGATGGCTGTACCACGGTGTAGACCGGTCTGGTGGTCACGGGGCATAAAGAAGTACACCAGACCCCCGTACTGGCTGAAGAGAGATCGCATCTCCTTGTAGGTCACCTCGAAGGGAATATTTTTAATAAAAAGACCATATTGGTCAAATTTATGAAAATCGTCCTTAGGTATATCACAGACCAGACTAGTGTCTGGGTCTACCTCTGGCTGCGGAGTCACACTGTACTCGGTCTCGATAGTCTTAAAATCGTCATTGGAAGCCATTTTCAAATTATTAACTGATTCTATCCAATATTGGATCCTTCAGTAGGACGTGTTTTGTTCTGCAGAAAATGTAGTAAGAGGCTTCTTAACCTCTTCTAGTGTTTTAGTGAACTTGTATTAGTATTATAGTTAACATGTGGTGGTTCTAGAAAGTAAACATGTGGTGGCTTTGTAGTGAACATGTGTGTGGTGGTTTTGCATTGAATATGTGTAGTAGTGTTGTGTGAGTGTATGTGGTAGTGTTGTAGTGAAACATGTGGTAGTGTTATAGTGAACATGTAGTAGTGTTATAGTGAACATGTGGTAGTGTTGTAGTGAGCATGTGGTAGTGTTGTAGTGAACATGTGGTAGTGTTGTAGTGAACATGTGGTAGTGTTGTAGTGAACATGTGGAAGTGTTGGAGTGAACATGTGGTAGTGTTGGAGTGAACATGTGGTAGTGTTGTAGTGAACATGTGGTAGTGTTGTAGTGAGCATGTGGAAGTGTTGTAGTGAGCATGTGGTAGTGTTATAGTGAACATGTGGTAGTGTTGTAGTGAACATGTGGTAGTGTTGTAGTGAGCATGTGGTAGTGTTGTAGTGAACATGTGGTAGTGTTATAGTGAACATGTAGTAGTATTATAGTGAACAT
Organism: Homarus americanus; assembly: GCF_018991925.1. Lineage (NCBI taxonomy): Eukaryota > Metazoa > Arthropoda > Malacostraca > Decapoda > Nephropidae > Homarus > Homarus americanus. The sequence continues at coordinate 4,423 of NW_024737666.1, forward strand.
GTGGTAGTGTTGCAGTGAACATGTGGTAGCGTTATAGTGAACATGTGGTAGTGTTATACTGAACATGTGGTAGTGTTATAGTGAACATGTGGTAGTGTTATAGTGAACATGTGGTAGTGTTATAGTGAACATGTGGTAGCGTTATAGTGAACATGTGGTAGTGATATACTGAACATGTGGTAGTGTTATAGTGAACATGTAGTAGTGTTATAATGAACATGTGGTAGTGTTGTAGTGAACATGTGGTAGCGTTATAGTGAACATGTGGTAGTGTTATACTGAACATGTGGTAGTGTTATAGTGAATATGTGGTAGCGTTGTAGTGAACATGTGGTAGTGTTTACTGCACAAAAATAATGACAAAGATTTAGAAAATGGTGGAACATGCTAAACGAGACAAAGGATACGTGATAAAAGGAATAAACAGTAAATATAGTAAACGAAAATTATTTGAAAAGGCATAAAAAATGAGAGAGGTACCTAGATAGAGGAAGTAAAACAAAACAATATGACAAGGAAGTAAAACCAACAAGTCACAATAACTAAACCATTATGACAGAACACACATATACTAAGGACTTGATCAGGTAAACATTAAACATTATAAACAGAAGCTTCATGTGATACAACAAACAGTAAGTATGTGATTCATCAACTGTCTCAGAAAACGTGAATTTGCTGACATCAACAATACAATCCATTGACAAACATCAACTTTATTCCCTTCTCACTCTCTTAGCTTCCATTTCTTTCTTTTTTAACTTTGGAACTAATTTTTTTTGTGGGGAGGGGGGAGGGGGGGCACGAAAAGGTCGAAGGAAAACAGTAATTAAAATAAAGATCCGAAAATACACGTTGATATCAGAACCTGACCAAACCTAACCTAACCATCATACACTCTCCTGCATCCAAGTTGTGCCGCACTTGGGTAACGTTATTACCACCACGTCACTGCTCGCCACTGTGAAGGAACAGTTAGTATACGTGTCCATACTTGTACTGTAAAAAACGTGGATGCAGGAGAATGTATGGACTATGAGGAACAACCCAGACTTGCTCAACCCCGCGGCTGCTCTGCCAATAATGTCCCGAGTGCCTTTCATTGAGTAAGAAACACCGTTGACTTTTGTTAGAGATTATTATTTCTAGTCCTCTTCCATATACATCACAGTACCTTATGCAAACCCAATACCAATATTACTTTATCATCAACTAACATTCCTTCCCACAACTCCTCTACCCAAATATTCAGCTTCGTGTAACATGTATCTAACGTAGCTCCTGTATGAAAGACATGTGATGTTATGCATCTTTGTTTATAAATAACAATAAATAAATAAATAAATAAATAATAATAACAATAATAAATAAATAAATAAATAATAATAACAATAATAATAATAAATAAATAAATAACAATAAATAACAACAATAACAATAACAATAAATAACAACAATAATAAATAACAATAAATAAATAAATAACAATGAATAAATAAATAACAATAATAAATAACAATAACAATAACAATAATAACAACAATAACAACAATAACAACAATAAATAACAACAACAACAATAACAATGTCAAATAACAAATAAATAACAACAATAACAATAACAACAACAACAACAACAACAACAACAACAACAACAACAACAACAACAACAACAACAACAACAACAACAACAACAACAACAACAACAACAATAATTAATAATAATTAATAATTAATAATAAATATAATAATAATAATAATAATAATAATAATAATAATAATAATAATAATAATAATAATAATAATAATTGATGATGATGATGATTGTTAGGTTAAGTATTATACTAAATCAAGTTATAATTTTATTCATATATTTTTTACAGAAATGTAATAATATTTATCAACGGCGATAATAACGATTACCCCGTTTCAGGATTTTTCTGGAGCAATCAACACAGCGAGGAAGTGATTCATAATAACCGTCCCTATGTTGCTGCCTTCTGGGCCTCACGTAGGGCGATGACCTGTAGCCTTCGTCAAACTCCCTCCTCCTGGGTCTTTTCCAGGGCGAGGGGTTGTAACTGTCGTCAAACTCCCTCTTGCTGGGCCTCCAGTACGAGGAGTTGTAGCCATCGTCGTATCGCCTTTTACGGAAGGTTTTCCTGAATCTTTCAGGCTCCCGCCATTGTGTTGAGTCGTGTAAGTGTTCCCTCACTGGGCACTCTACATTCTCAAGATGAAAACGCATTTGTTTTGGAATCTTTTCGGTGTTGTAGTTGGGCCCACCAGGATACCGGAGGTATTCAACTTTTAGGTGGCGACGAGAATTTTTGTAAAGTCCGCGTTTACCCACGGGTTCTCCATTGAGCCTGAGGGCTTCTTCTCTGTAAAATTCGCTACAGTACCTAGCGATGGCTGTACCACGGTGTAGACCGGTCTGGTGGTCACGGGGCATAAAGAAGTACACCAGACCCCCGTACTGGCTGAAGAGAGATCGCATCTCCTTGTAGGTCACCTCGAAGGGAATATTTTTAATAAAAAGACCATATTGGTCAAATTTATGAAAATCGTCCTTAGGTATATCACAGACCAGACTAGTGTCTGGGTCTACCTCTGGCTGCGGAGTCACACTGTACTCGGTCTCGATAGTCTTAAAATCGTCATTGGAAGCCATTTTCAAATTCATAACTGATTCTATCCAATATTGGATCCTTCAGTAGGACGTGTTTTGTTCTGCAGAAAATGTAGTAAGAGGCTTCTTAACCTCTTCTAGTGTTTTAGTGAACTTGTATTAGTATTATAGTGAACATGTGGTGGTCTTGTAGTGAACATGTGGTGGTCTTGTAGTGAACATGTGGTGGTCTTGTATTGAATATGTAGTAGTGTTGTAGTGAGCATGTGGTAGTGTTGTAGTGAACATGTGGTAGTGTTATAGTGAACATGTAGTAGTGTTATAGTGAACATGTGGTAGTGTTGTAGTGAGCATGTGGTAGTGTTGTAGTGAACATGTGGTAGTGTTGTAGTGAACATGTGGTAGTGTTGTAGTGAACATGTGGAAGTGTTGGAGTGAACGTGTGGTAGTGTTGTAGTGAACATGTGGTAGTGTTGTAGTGAGCATGTGGAAGTGTTGTAGTGAGCATGTGGTAGTGTTATAGTGAACATGTGGTAGTGTTATAGTGAGCATGTGGTAGTGTTGTAGTGAACATGTGGTAGTGTTGTAGTGAGCATGTGGTAGTGTTGTAGTGAACATGTGGTAGTGTTATAGTGAACATGTAGTAGTATTATAGTGAACATGTGGTAGTGTTGTAGTGAACATGTGGTAGCGTTATAGTGAACATGTGGTAGTGTTATACTGAACATGTGGTAGTGTTATAGTGAACATGTGGTAGTGTTATAGTGAACATGTGGTAGTGTTATAGTGAATATGTGGTAGTGTTATAGTGAACATGTGGTAGTGTTATACTGAACATGTGGTAGTGTTATAGTGAACATGTAGTAGTGTTATAGTGAACATGTGGTAGTGTTATACTGAACATGTGGTAGTGTAATAGTGAACATGTGGTAGTGTTATACTGAACATGTGGTAGTGTAATAGTGAACATGTGGTAGTGTTATAGTGAATATGTGGTAGTGTTGTAGTGAACATGTGGCAGTGTTTACTGCACAAAAATAATGACAAAGATTTAGAAAATGGTGGAGCATGATAACGAGACAAAGGTTACGTGATAAAAGGAATAAACAGTAAATATAGTAAACGAAAATTATTTGAAAAGGCATAAAAAATGAGAGAGAGGCATCAGATAGAGGGAAGTAAACAAAACAATAAGACAAGGAAGTTAAAACCAACAAGTCACACAACTAAACCATTATGACAGAACACACATATACTAAGGACTTGATCAGGTAAACATTAAACATTATAAACAGAAGCTTCATGTGATACAACAAACAGTAAGTATGTGATTCATCAACTGTCTCAGAAAACGTGAATTTGCTGACATCAACAATACAATCCATTGACAAACATCAACTTTATTCCCTTCTCACTCTCTTAGCTTCCATTTCTTTCTTTTTTAACTTTGGAACTAATTTTTTTTGTGGGGAGGGGGGAGGGGGGGGCACGAAAAGGTCGAAGGAAAACAGTAATTAAAATAAAGATCCGAAAATACACGTTGATATCATAACCTGACCAAACCTAACCTAACCATCATACACTCTCCTGCATCCACGTTGTGCCGCACTTGGGTAACGTTATTACCACCACGTCACTGCTCGCCACTGTGAAGGAACAGTTAGTATACGTGTCCATACTTGTACTGTAAAAAACGTGGATGCAGGAGAATGTATGGACTATGAGGAACAACCCAGACTTGCTCAACCCCGCGGCTGCTCTGCCAATAATGTCCCGAGTGCCTTTCATTGAGTAAGAAACACCGTTGACTTTTGTTAGAGATTATTATTTCTAGTCCTCTTCCATATACATCACAGTACCTTATGCAAACCCAATACCAATATTACTTTATCATCAACTAACATTCCTTCATTGCTGCCCACAACTCCTCTACCCAAATATTCAGCTTCGTGTAACATGTATCTAACGTAGCTCCTGTATGAAAGACATGTGATGTTATGCATCTTTGTTTACAACAACAACAACAACAACAATAATAATAATAATTAATAATAATTAATAATAAATAATAATAATAATAATAATAATAATAATAATAATAATAATAATAATAATAATAATAATAATAATAATAACTAATAATAATAATAATAATAATAATAATAATAATAATAATAATAATAATAATAATAATAATAATAATAATAATAATAATAATAATAATAATAATAATAATAATAATAATAATAATAATAATAATTGATGATGATGATGATGAAGATTGTTAGGTTAAGTATTATACAAAATCAAGTTTTAATTTTATTCATATATTTCTTACAGAAATGTAATAATATTTATCAACGGCGATAATAACGATTACCCCGTTTCAGGATTTTTCTGGTGCAATCAACACAGCGAGGAAGTGATTCATAATAACCGTCCCAATGTTGCTGCCTTCTGGGCCTCACGTAGGGCGATGACCTGTAGCCTTCGTCAAACTCCCTCCTCCTGGGTCTTTTCCAGGGCGAGGGGTTGTAACCGTCGTCAAACTCCCTCTTGCTGCGCCTCCAGTACGAGGAGTTGTAGCCATCGTCGTATCGCCTTTTACGGAAGGTTTTCCTGAATCTTTCAGGCTCCCGCCATTGTGTTGAGTCGTGTAAGTGTTCCCTCACTGGGCACTCTACATTCTCAAGATGAAAACGCATTTGTTTTGGAATCTTTTCGGTGTTGTAGTTGGGCCCACCAGGATACCGGAGGTATTCAACTTTCAGGTGCCGACGAGAATTTTTGTACAGTCCGCGTTTACCCACGGGTTCTCCATTGACCCTGAGGGCTTCCTCTCTGTAAAATTCGCTACAGTACCTAGCGATGGCTGTACCACGGTGTAGACCGGTCTGGTGGTCACGGGGCATAAAAAAGTACACCAAACCCCCATACTGGCTGAAGAGAGATCGCATCTCCTTGTAGGTCACCTCGAAGGGAATATTTTTTATAAAAAGACCATATTGGTCAAATTTATGAAAATCGTCCTTAGGTATATCACAGACCGGACTAGTGTCTGGGTCTACCTCTGGCTGCGGAGTCACACCGTACTCGGTCTCGATATTCTTAAAATCGTTATTGGAAGCCATTTTCAAATTCATAACTGATTCTATCCAATATTGGATCATTCAGTAGGACGTGTTTTGTTCTGCAGAAAATGTAGTAAGAGGCTTCTTAACCTCTTCTAGTATTTTAGTGAACTTGTATTAGTATTATAGTGAACATGTGGTGGTCTTGTAGGTCTTGTAGTGAACATGTGGTGGTCTTGTAGAGAACATGTGGTGGTCTTGTATTGAATATGTAGTAGTGTTGTAGTGAGCATGTGGTAGTGTTGTAGTGAACATGTGGTAGTGTTATAGTGAACATGTAGTAGTGTTATAGTGAACATGTGGTAGTGTTGTAGTGAGCATGTGGTAGTGTTGTAGTGAACATGTGGTAGTGTTGTAGTGAACATGTGGTAGTGTTGTAGTGAACATGTGGAAGTGTTGGAGTGAACATGTGGAAGTGTTGGAGTGAACATGTGGTAGTGTTGGAGTGAACATGTGGTAGTGTTGTAGTGAACATGTGGTAGTGTTGTAGTGAGCATGTGGAAGTGTTGTAGTGAGCATGTGGTAGTGTTATAGTGAACATGTGGTAGTGTTATAGTGAGCATGTGGTAGTGTTGTAGTGAACATGTGGTAGTGTTGTAGTGAGCATGTGGTAGTGTTGTAGTGAACATGTGGTAGTGTTATAGTGAACATGTAGTAGTATTATAATGAACATGTGGTAGTGTTGTAGTGAACATGTGGTAGCGTTATAGTGAACATGTGGTAGTGTTATACTGAACATGTGGTAGTGTTATAGTGAACATGTGGTAGTGTTATAGTGAACATGTGGTAGTGTTATAGTGAATATGTGGTAGTGTTATAGTGAACATGTGGTAGTGTTATACTGAACATGTGGTAGTGTTATAGTGAACATGTAGTAGTGTTATAGTGAACATGTGGTAGTGTTATACTGAACATGTGGTAGTATAATAGTGAACATGTGGTAGTGTTATACTGAACATGTGGTAGTGTAATAGTGAACATGTGGTAGTGTTATAGTGAATATGTGGTAGTGTTGTAGTGAACATGTGGCAGTGTTTACTGCACAAAAATAATGACAAAGATTTAGAAAATGGTGGAGCATGATAACGAGACAAAGGTTACGTGATAAAAGGAATAAACAGTAAATATAGTAAACGAAAATTATTTGAAAAGGCATAAAAAATGAGAGAGAGGCATCAGATAGAGGGAAGTAAACAAAACAATAAGACAAGGAAGTTAAAACCAACAAGTCACACAACTAAACCATTATGACAGAACACACATATACTAAGGACTTGATCAGGTAAACATTAAACATTATAAACTGAAGCTTCATGTGATACAACAAACAGTAAGTATGTGATTCATCAACTGTCTCAGAAAACGTGAATTTGCTGACATCAACAATACAATCCATTGACAAACATCAACTTTATTCCCTTCTCACTCTCTTAGCTTCCATTTCTTTCTTTTTTAACTTTGGAACTAATTTTTTTTGTGGGGAGGGGGGAGGGAGGGGCACGAAAAGGTCGAAGGAAAACAGTAATTAAAATAAAGATCCGAAAATACACGTTGATATCATAACCTGACCAAACCTAACCTAACCATCATACACTCTCCTGCATCCACGTTGTGCCGCACTTGGGTAACGTTATTACCACCACGTCACTGCTCGCCAATGTGAAGGAACAGTTAGTATACGTGTCCATACTTGTACTGTAAAAAACGTGGATGCAGGAGAATGTATGGACTATGAGGAACAACCCAGACTTGCTCAACCCCGCGGCTGCTCTGCCAATAATGTCCCGAGTGCCTTTCATTGAGTAAGAAACACCGTTGACTTTTGTTAGAGATTATTATTTCTAGTCCTCTTCCATATACATCACAGTACCTTATGCAAACCCAATACCAATATTACTTTATCATCAACTAACATTCCTTCATTGCTGCCCACAACTCCTCTACCCAAATATTCAGCTTCGTGTAACATGTATCTAACGTAGCTCATGTATGAAAGACATGTGATGTTATGCATCTTTGTTTACAACAACAACAACAACAACAACAACAACAACAACAACAACAACAACAACAACAACAACAACAACAGCAACAACGAAAGCAACAACAACAACAACAGCAACAACAACAACAACAACAACAAAGCATAACAACAACAACAACAACACTTAACAACCAACAACAACAACTTAACAACAACAACAACAACAACAACAACAACAACAACAACAACAACAACAACAACAAACAACAACAACAACAATAATTAATAATAATTAATAATTAATAATAAATAATAATAATAATAATAATAATAATAATAATAATAATAATAATAATAATAATAATAATAATTGATGATGATGATGATGATGATGATGATTGTTAGGTTAAGTATTATACTAAATCAAGTTATAATTTTATTCATATATTTTTTACAGAAATGTAATAATATTTATCAACGGCGATAATAACGATTACCCCGTTTCAGGATTTTTCTGGAGCAATCAACACAGCGAGGAAGTGATTCATAATAACCGTCCCTATGTTGCTGCCTTCTGGGCCTCACGTAGGGCGATGACCTGTAGCCTTCGTCAAACTCCCTCCTCCTGGGTCTTTTCCAGGGCGAGGGGTTGTAACTGTCGTCAAACTCCCTCTTGCTGGGCCTCCAGTACGAGGAGTTGTAGCCATCGTCGTATCGCCTTTTACGGAAGGTTTTCCTGAATCTTTCAGGCTCCCGCCATTGTGTTGAGTCGTGTAAGTGTTCCCTCACTGGGCACTCTACATTCTCAATATGAAAACGCATTTGTTTTGGAATCTTTTCGGTGTTGTAGTTGGGCCCACCAGGATACCGGAGGTATTCAACTTTTAGGTGGCGACGAGAATTTTTGTAAAGTCCGCGTTTACCCACGGGTTCTCCATTGAGCCTGAGGGCTTCTTCTCTGTAAAATTCGCTACAGTACCTAGCGATGGCTGTACCACGGTGTAGACCGGTCTGGTGGTCACGGGGCATAAAGAAGTACACCAGACCCCCGTACTGGCTGAAGAGAGATCGCATCTCCTTGTAGGTCACCTCGAAGGGAATATTTTTAATAAAAAGACCATATTGGTCAAATTTATGAAAATCGTCCTTAGGTATATCACAGACCAGACTAGTGTCTGGGTCTACCTCTGGCTGCGGAGTCACACTGTACTCGGTCTCGATAGTCTTAAAATCGTCATTGGAAGCCATTTTCAAATTATTAACTGATTCTATCCAATATTGGATCCTTCAGTAGGACGTGTTTTGTTCTGCAGAAAATGTAGTAAGAGGCTTCTTAACCTCTTCTAGTGTTTTAGTGAACTTGTATTAGTATTATAGTGAACATGTGGTGGTCTTGTAGTGAACATGTGGTGGTCTTGTAGTGAACATGTGGTGGTCTTGTAGTGAACATGTGGTGGTCTTGTAGTGAACATGTGGTGGTCTTGTATTGAATATGTAGTAGTGTTGTAGTGAGCATGTGGTAGTGTTGTAGTGAACATGTGGTAGTGTTATAGTGAACATGTAGTAGTGTTATAGTGAACATGTGGTAGTGTTGTAGTGAGCATGTGGTAGTGTTGTAGTGAACATGTGGTAGTGTTGTAGTGAACATGTGGTAGTGTTGTAGTGAACATGTGGTAGTGTTGGAGTGAACATGTGGTAGTGTTGGAGTGAACATGTGGTAGTGTTGTAGTGAACATGTGGTAGTGTTGTAGTGAGCATGTGGAAGTGTTGTAGTGAGCATGTGGTAGTGTTATAGTGAACATGTGGTAGTATTATAGTGAACATGTGGTAGTGTTATGATGTGAACATAATGGTGGCAATTATAGTGAACATGTGGTAGTGTTATACTGAACATGTGGTAGTGTATAGTGAACATGTAGTAGTGTTATAGTGAACATGTGGTAGTGTTATATTGAACATGTGGTAGTGTAATAGTGAACATGTGGTAGTGTTATACTGAACATGTGGTAGTGTAATAGTGAACATGTGGTAGTGTTATAGTGAATATGTGGTAGTGTTGTAGTGAACATGTGGCAGTGTTTACTGCACAAAAATAATGACAAAGATTTAGAAAATGGTGGAGCATGATAACGAGACAAAGGTTACGTGATAAAAGGAATAAACAGTAAATATAGTAAACGAAAATTATTTGAAAAGGCATAAAAAATGAGAGAGAGGCATCAGATAGAGGGAAGTAAACAAAACAATAAGACAAGGAAGTTAAAACCAACAAGTCACACAACTAAACCATTATGACAGAACACACATATACTAAGGACTTGATCAGGTAAACATTAAACATTATAAACAGAAGCTTCATGTGATACAACAAACAGTAAGTATGTGATTCATCAACTGTCTCAGAAAACGTGAATTTGCTGACATCAACAATACAATCCATTGACAAACATCAACTTTATTCCCTTCTCACTCTCTTAGCTTCCATTTCTTTCTTTTTTAACTTTGGAACTAATTTTTTTTGTGGGGAGGGGGGAGGGGGGGGCACGAAAAGGTCGAAGGAAAACAGTAATTAAAATAAAGATCCGAAAATACACGTTGATATCATAACCTGACCAAACCTAACCTAACCATCATACACTCTCCTGCATCCACGTTGTGCTGCACTTGGGTAACGTTATTACCACCACGTCACTGCTCGCCACTGTGAAGGAACAGTTAGTATACGTGTCCATACTTGTACTGTAAAAAACGTGGATGCAGGAGAATGTATGGACTATGAGGAACAACCCAGACTTGCTCAACCCCGCGGCTGCTCTGCCAATAATGTCCCGAGTGCCTTTCATTGAGTAAGAAACACCGTTGACTTTTGTTAGAGATTATTATTTCTAGTCCTCTTCCATATACATCACAGTACCTTATGCAAACCCAATACCAATATTACTTTATCATCAACTAACATTATTCATTGCCGCCCACAATATATAAAATATTCAACACAAGTGTAACATGTATCTAGCATGGCTCACTGTAATGAAACATGTGATGTTATGCATCTTTTGTTTTCAAATAACAACAACAACAACAACAACAACAGCCAACAACAACAACAACAACAGCAACAACAACCTTAAACAACAACCCAGCAAGCATAGCAACAACAACAACAACAACAACAACAACAACAACAACAACAACAACCAAGCAACAACAACAGCAAACAGCAACAACAACAACAGCAACAACAGCAACAACAACAACAACAACAACAACAACAACAACAACAACAACAACAACAACAACAACAACAACAACAACAACAACAACAACAACAACAATAATAATAATTAATAATAATTAATAATAAATAATAATAATAATAATAATAATAATAATAATAATAATAATAATAATAATAATAATAATAATAATAATAATTGATGATGATGATGATGATGATGATGATTGTTAGGTTAAGTATTATACTAAATCAAGTTATAATTTTATTCATATATTTTTTACAGAAATGTAATAATATTTATCAACGGCGATAATAACGATTACCCCGTTTCAGGATTTTTCTGGAGCAATCAACACACCGAGGAAGTGATTCATAATAACCGTCCCTATGTTGCTGCCTTCTGGGCCTCACGTAGGGCGATGACCTGTAGCCTTCGTCAAACTCCCTCCTCCTGGGTCTTTTCCAGGGCGAGGGGTTGTAACTGTCGTCAAACTCCCTCTTGCTGGGCCTCCAGTACGAGGAGTTGTAGCCATCGTCGTATCGCCTTTTACGGAAGGTTTTCCTGAATCTTTCAGGCTCCCGCCATTGTGTTGAGTCGTGTAAGTGTTCCCTCACTGGGCACTCTACATTCTCAAGATGAAAACGCATTTGTTTTGGAATCTTTTCGGTGTTGTAGTTGGGCCCACCAGGATACCGGAGGTATTCAACTTTTAGGTGGCGACGAGAATTTTTGTAAAGTCCGCGTTTACCCACGGGTTCTCCATTGAGCCTGAGGGCTTCTTCTCTGTAAAATTCGCTACAGTACCTAGCGATGGCTGTACCACGGTGTAGACCGGTCTGGTGGTCACGGGGCATAAAGAAGTACACCAGACCCCCGTACTGGCTGAAGAGAGATCGCATCTCCTTGTAGGTCACCTCGAAGGGAATATTTTTAATAAAAAGACCATATTGGTCAAATTTATGAAAATCGTCCTTAGGTATATCACAGACCAGACTAGTGTCTGGGTCTACCTCTGGCTGCGGAGTCACACTGTACTCGGTCTCGATAGTCTTAAAATCGTCATTGGAAGCCATTTTCAAATTATTAACTGATTCTATCCAATATTGGATCCTTCAGTAGGACGTGTTTTGTTCTGCAGAAAATGTAGTAAGAGGCTTCTTAACCTCTTCTAGTGTTTTAGTGAACTTGTATTAGTATTATAGTGAACATGTGGTGGTCTTGTAGTGAACATGTGGTGGTCTTGTAGTGAACATGTGGTGGTCTTGTAGTGAACATGTGGTGGTCTTGTAGTGAACATGTGGTGGTCTTGTATTGAATATGTAGTAGTGTTGTAGTGAGCATGTGGTAGTGTTGTAGTGAACATGTGGTAGTGTTATAGTGAACATGTAGTAGTGTTATAGTGAACATGTGGTAGTGTTGTAGTGAGCATGTGGTAGTGTTGTAGTGAACATGTGGTAGTGTTGTAGTGAACATGTGGTAGTGTTGTAGTGAACATGTGGAAGTGTTGGAGTGAACATGTGGTAGTGTTGGAGTGAACATGTGGTAGTGTTGTAGTGAACATGTGGTAGTGTTGTAGTGAGCATGTGGAAGTGTTGTAGTGAGCATGTGGTAGTGTTATAGTGAACATGTGGTAGTGTTATAGTGAGCATGTGGTAGTGTTGTAGTGAACATGTGGTAGTGTTGTAGTGAGCATGTGGTAGTGTTGTAGTGAACATGTGGTAGTGTTATAGTGAACATGTAGTAGTATTATAGTGAACATGTGGTAGTGTTGTAGTGAACATGTGGTAGCGTTATAGTGAACATGTGGTAGTGTTATACTGAACATGTGGTAGTGTTATAGTGAACATGTGGTAGTGTTATAGTGAACATGTGGTAGTGTTATAGTGAATATGTGGTAGTGTTATAGTGAACATGTGGTAGTGTTATACTGAACATGTGGTAGTGTTATAGTGAACATGTAGTAGTGTTATAGTGAACATGTGGTAGTGTTATACTGAACATGTGGTAGTGTAATAGTGAACATGTGGTAGTGTTATACTGAACATGTGGTAGTGTAATAGTGAACATGTGGTAGTGTTATAGTGAATATGTGGTAGTGTTGTAGTGAACATGTGGCAGTGTTTACTGCACAAAAATAATGACAAAGATTTAGAAAATGGTGGAGCATGATAACGAGACAAAGGTTACGTGATAAAAGGAATAAACAGTAAATATAGTAAACGAAAATTATTTGAAAAGGCATAAAAAATGAGAGAGAGGCATCAGATAGACGGAAGTAAACAAAACAATAAGACAAGGAAGTTAAAACCAACAAGTCACACAACTAAACCATTATGACAGAACACACATATACTAAGGACTTGATCAGGTAAACATTAAACATTATAAACAGAAGCTTCATGTGATACAACAAACAGTATGTGATTCATCAACTGTCTCAGAAAACGTGAATTTGCTGACATCAACAATACAATCCATTGACAAACATCAACTTTATTCCCTTCTCACTCTCTTAGCTTCCATTTCTTTCTTTTTTAACTTTGGAACTAATTTTTTTTGTGGGGAGGGGGGAGGGGGGGGCACGAAAAGGTCGAAGGAAAACAGTAATTAAAATAAAGATCCGAAAATACACGTTGATATCATAACCTGACCAAACCTAACCTAACCATCATACACTCTCCTGCATCCACGTTGTGCCGCACTTGGGTAACGTTATTTCCACCACGTCACTGCTCGCCACTGTGAAGGAACAGTTAGTATACGTGTCCATACTTGTACTGTAAAAAACGTGGATGCAGGAGAATGTATGGACTATGAGGAACAACCCAGACTTGCTCAACCCCGCGGCTGCTCTGCCAATAATGTCCCGAGTGCCTTTCATTGAGTAAGAAACACCGTTGACTTTTGTTAGAGATTATTATTTCTAGTCCTCTTCCATATACATCACAGTACCTTATGCAAACCCAATACCAATATTACTTTATCATCAACTAACATTCCTTCATTGCTGCCCACAACTCCTCTACCCAAATATTCAGCTTCGTGTAACATGTATCTAACATAGCTCCTGTATGAAAGACATGTGATGTTATGCATCTTTGTTTACAACAACAACAACAACAACAACAACACCAACACCAACACCAACACCAACACCAACAACAACAACAACAAGCTTAACTTAACAACAACAACAGCAACAACATAGCTTAACAACAACAACAACAACAACAGCAACAACAACAACAACAACAACAACAACAACAACAACAACAACAGCAACAACCTTAACCAACAGCTTAACATAAGCTTAACAACAGCAACAACAACAACAACAACAACAACAACAACAACAACAACAACAACAACAACAGCTTAACAACAACAACAACAACAACAACAACAACAACAACAACAGCAACAACAACTTAACAACAACAACAACAACAACAACGTAATTAAAATAATAATTAATAATTAATAATAAATAATAATAATAATAATAATAATAATAATAATAATAATAATAATAATAATAATAATAATTGTTGATGATGATGATGAGTGATGAAGATTGTTAGGTTAAGTATTATACTAAATCAAGTTTCAATTTTATTCATATATTTTTTACAGAAATGTAATAATATTTATCAACGGCGATAATAACGATTACCCCGTTTCAGGATTTTTCTGGTACAATCAACACAGCGAGGAAGTGATTCATAATAACCGTCCCTATGTTGCTGCCTTCTGGGCCTCACGTAGGGTGATGACCTGTAGCCTTCGTCAAACTCCCTCCTCCTGGGTCTTTTCCAGGGCGTGGGGTTGTAACCGTCGTCAAACTCCCTCCTGCTGCGCCTCCAGTACGAGGAGTTGTAGCCATCGTCGTATCGCCTTTTGCGGAAGGTTTTCCTGAAACTTTCAGGCTCCCGCCATTGTGTTGAGTCGTGTAAGTGTTCCCTCACTGGGCACTCTACATTCTCAAGACGAAAACGCATTTGTTTTGGAATCTTTTCGGTGTTGTAGTTGGGCCCACCAGGATACCGGAGATATTCAACTTTCAGGTGGCGACGAGAATTTTTGTACAGTCGGCGTTTACCCACGGGTTCTCCATTGAGCCTGAGGGCTTCTTCTCTGTAAAATTCGCTACAGTACCTAGCGATGGCTGTACCACGGTGTAGACCGGTCTGGTGGTCACGGGGCATAAAGAAGTACACCAGACCCCCGTACTGGCTGAAGAGAGATCGCATCTCCTTGTAGGTCACCTCGAAGGGAATATTTTTAATAAAAAGACCATATTGGTCAAATTTATGAAAATCGTCCTTAGGTATATCACAGACCAGACTAGTGTCTGGGTCTACCTCTGGCTGCGGAGTCACACCGTACTCGGTCTCGATAGTCTTAAAATCGTCATTGGAAGCCATTTTCAAATTCATAACTGATTCTACCCAATATTGGATCCTTCAGTAGGACGTGTTTTGTTCTGCAGAAAATGTAGTAAGAGGCTTCTTAACCTCTTCTAGTGTTTTAGTGAACTTGTATTAGTATTATAGTGAACATGTGGTGGTCTTGTAGTGAACATGTGGTGGTCTTGTATTGAACATGTGGTAGTGTTGTAGTGAGCATGTGGTAGTGTTGTAGTGAACATGTGGTAGTGTTGTAGTGAACATGTGGTAGCGTTATAGTGAACATGTGGTAGTGTTATAGTGAACATGTGATGGTGTGAAGTGAGCGTAATACAAGTGAGTGTTGTGATGAACATGTGTTGAGTGTTGTAGTGAACATGTGGTACTAGTGTTGTAGTGAACATGTAGTACTAGTGTTGTAGTGAGCATGTAGCACTAGTGTTGTAGTGAACATGTAGTGTTGTAGTGTTTTATGTGGTGTTGGTGTTGTAGTGTAATGGAGGTGTGTAGTAAGGCATGTGGTAGTGTTATAGTGAACATGTGGTAGTGTTATAGTGAACATGTAGTAGTGTTATCGTGAACATGTGGGAGTGTTATAGTGAACAGGTAGTAGTGTTATAGTGAACATGTGGCAGTGTTAAAGTGAACATGTTGGAGTGTTGTAGTGAACATGTGGGAGTGTTATAGTGAACATGTAGTAGTGTTATAGTGAACATGTAGTTGTGTTATAGTGAACATGTGGCAGTGTTATAGTGAACATGTGGTAGTGTTATAGTGAACATGTGGTAGTGTTATAATGAACATGTGGTAGTGTTATAGTGAACATGTAGTAGTGTTATAGTGAACATGTGGTAGTGTTATACTGAACATGTGGTAGTGTAATAGTGAACATGTGGTAGTGTTATACTGAACATGTGGTAGTGTAATAGTGAACATGTGGTAGTGTTATAGTGAATATGTGGTAGTGTTGTAGTGAACATGTGGCAGTGTTTACTGCACAAAAATAATGACAAAGATTTAGAAAATGGTGGAGCATGATAACGAGACAAAGATTACGTGATAAAAGGAATAAACAGTAAATATAGTAAACGAAAATTATTTGAAAAGGCATAAAAAATGAGAGAGAGGCATCAGATAGAGGGAAGTAAACAAAACAATAAGACAAGGAAGTTAAAACCAACAAGTCACACAACTAAACCATTATGACAGAACACACATATACTAAGGACTTGATCAGGTAAACATTAAACATTATAAACAGAAGCTTCATGTGATACAACAAACAGTAAGTATGTGATTCATCAACTGTCTCAGAAAACGTGAATTTGCTGACATCAACAATACAATCCATTGACAAACATCAACTTTATTCCCTTCTCACTCTCTTAGCTTCCATTTCTTTTTTTTTTAACTTTGGAACTAATTTTTTTTGTGGGGGGGCACGAAAAGGTCGAAGGAAAACAGTAATTAAAATAAAGATCCGAGAATACACGTTGATATCATAACCTGACCAAACCTAACCTAACCATCATACACTCTCTTGCATCCACGTTGTGCCGCACTTGGGTAACGTTATTACCACCACGTCGCTCGCTCGCCACTGTGAAGGAACAGTTAGTATACGTGTCCATACTTGTACTGTAAACAACGTGGATGCAGGAGAATGTATGGACTATGAGGAACAACCCAGACTTGCTCAACCCCGCGGCTGCTCTG
>NW_024737667.1:0-16083 GCF_018991925.1 Homarus americanus
GTTGGTGGTGGGGAGGGTTGTTGATGGGATGTGTTGATGGTGGGGAGGGTGCTGGAGGGGGATGTGTTGGTGGGTGGGAGGGTGGCTGAGGGGATGCTTCTGGTGAGGAGGTGCTTGAGGGGATGGCTGGGATGGCGGGGGTGGGAGGGTGGTTGGAGGGGTGGGATGGGGTGGGGAGGGTGGTCGGAGGGGTGGCTAGGGGTGGGGAGGGTGGCTGGAGGGGGTGTTTGGGGGGTGGGGAGGGTGGCTGGAGGGGGGTGGTTGGGGTGGAGGGTGGCTGGAGGGGGTGGAGGGTGGCTTTGAGGGGGGGTGTGAGGGTGGCTGGAGGGGGGATGTACAGGAAGGGAGGGTGGTTGGAGGGGATGTGTTGCGGTGGGAGGGGTGGGCTGGGTGGCTGGCGGCTGAGGGTGGCCATGGTAGATGGGGTGGCTGAGGAAGTGGATGGGGTGGGGAGGGTGGTTGAGGTGGGATGGGGGGAGGGGTGGCTGAGGGGGTGGCTGGGGTGGGGAGGGTGGCTGAGGCGGGATGGGGGGTGGGGAGGGTGGCTGGAGGGGCAGCTTGGGGGGTGGAGGGTGGCTGGAGGGGGGTGGGGTTGGGGGTGGGAGGGTGGCTGGAGGACGTGTTGGTGGTGGGGGTGTGCCGGAGGGGGTGGCCTAAAAGTGGGGAGGGTGGTTGAGGGGGTGGGGAGGGTGGTTGAGGGGGTGGAGGGTGGCTGGAGGGGTGGATGGGGTGGAGGGTGGTTGGAGGGTGGGGACGGGGTGGGGGAGGGTGGTTGAGGGGGGTGGGGTTGGGGGTGGGGAGGGTGGCCTGGAGGTGGGTCAGGGGTGGGAGGGGTGGCTGAGGGGGTGGGATGGGGTGGAGGGGTGGCTGGAGGGGGTGGGTTGGGGGTGGGGAGGGTGGCTGCGGGTTGGGGGTGGGGAGGGTGGCTGAGGGGGTGGGGAGGGTGGTTGAGGGGGTGGGGAGGGTGGCTGGAGGGGATGGTTGGTGGTGGGGAGGGTGGCTGGAGGGGACTGTGCTTGGCAGGGGAGGGTGGTTGAGGGGTGGTGGGATGGGGGGTGGGGAGGGTGGTTGGAGGGGTGGGATGGGGGTGGGGGGAGGCAGCCTGGGAGTGGATGGGGTGGGGAGGGTGGCTGGAGGGACAAAGTGATGGGTGGCTGGAGGGGGGTGGGTTGGGGTGGAGGGTGGTTGGAGGGGGTGGGTTGGGGGTGGGGAGGGTGGCTGAGGGGTGGGGAGGGTGGTTGGAGGGGGCGGAGGGTGGCTGAGGGGATGCGTTGCGGTGGGGAGTAAGTATTGGAGGGGACGTGTTGCAGGCGGGAGTGGCTGGGATAGTGGTGGATTTAAGTGGGGGAGGGTGGCTGGAGGGGAAGTGGATGGGGTGGGAGGGTGGTTGGAGGGGTGGGATGGGGGTGGGGGAGGGTGGCTGATGGGGTGGGCTGGGGGGTGGGGAGGGTGGCTGAGGGACAGGGGTGTGGGGAGGGTGGCTGGGAGGTGGGCTGGGGGGGTGGGGAGGGTGGCTGGAGGGGTGGCTGGGGTGAGGCCGGAGGGGACGTGTTGGTGGTGGGGTGGGTATTGAGGGGGTGGGTTGGGGTGGGGAGGGTGGCTGGGAGGGGTGGGGGAGTGGCGGCTGGAGGGGGTGGGGGAGGGTGGTTGGAGGGGATGTGCTGTAAGTGGTGGGAGGGTGGCTGGAGGGGGTGTGGGGAGGGTGGCTGAGGGGGATGTGTTGGTGGTGGGGTGGGTGGCTGGGAGGGGGGTGGGCTGGGGTGTGGGAGGTGGCTGGAGGGGGTGGGCTGGGGGTGGGGATGGGTGGCTGAGGGGTGGGCTGGGGTGGGGAGGGTGGTTGAGGGGGGGTGGGATGGGGTGGGGAGGGTGACTGGAGGGGCGGGCTGGGGGTGGGAGGGTGGCTGGAGGTGGGATGGGGTGGGGAGGGTGGCTGAGGGGTGGGATGGGGGGTGGAGGGTGGCTGGAGGGGTGGGATGGGGGTGGGGAGGGTGGCTGGAGGGGGGTGGGATGGGGGTGGGGAGGGTGGTTGGAGGGGGTGGGGTTGGGGTGGGGAGGGTGGCTGGAGGGGTGGGCTGGGGTGGGGAGGGTGGTTGAGGGGGGTGGGTTGGGGTGGAGGAGGCCTGGGAGGGGTGGCTGGGGTGGGTGGGTGGCTGGGAGGCCTGGGGTGGGGAGGGTGGCTGAGGGGTGGCTGAGGGATGTCAAGTGGGGGCAGGCTGAGGGGGTGGCTGGGGTGGGGAGGTGGCTGGAGGGGTGTGGGTTGGGGGTGGGAGGGTGGCTGAGGTGGGCTGGGGGTGATTTTTGCCTATTTTTCACCCACCCTGGCTTTTCATCTACTTTTCCTGAGGGGGTGGGCTGGGGGTGGGGAGGGTGGTTGGAGGGGGTAGGCTGGGGGTGGGAGGGTGGCTTGAGGGGGTGGGGAGGGGTGGCTGAGGGGGTGGGGAGGGTGGCTGGAGGGGATGTGTTGGTGGTGGGGAGGGTGGCTGGAGGTGGTGGGATGGGGGGTGGGGAGGGTGGCTGGAGGGGGTGGGATGGGGGTGGGGAGGGTGGCTGGAGGGGCAGTGGGATGGGGTGGGGAGGGTGGCTGAGGGGGTGGGCTGGGGGGTGGGGAGGGTGGCTGGAGGGGTGACGGGGGGGTGGGGAGGGTGGTTGGAGGGGGGTGGGTTAAAGTGGGGAGGGTGGTTGAGGGGTGGGCTCTGGGGTGGGGAGGCGGCTGGAGGGGGATGTGCTGGTGGTGGGGGGTGGGTGGCTGGAGGGGGTGGGCTGGGGTGGGGAGGGTGGCTGGAGGGGGTGGGAGGGTGGCTGAGGGGGTGGGGAGGGTGGCTTGAGGGGGATGCTGGTGGTGGGGAGGGTGGCTGAGGGGGGTGATAGTGGCTGGAGGGGATGTTGGTGGTGGGGGGTGGGTGGCTTGAGGGGTGGGTTGGGGGTGGGGGGAGGGTGGTTGAGGGGTGGCTGGGGGTGGGGAGGGCGGGTTGAGGGGGTGGCTGGGGGGTGGGGAGGGTGGTTGAGGGGGTGGGATGGGGGTGGGGGAGGGTGGGGATTGAGGGGGTGGGTTGGGGTGGGGGGAGGGTGGCTGGAGGGGGTGGGATGGGGGTGGGGAGGGTGGCTGGAGGGGTGGGATGGGGGTGGGGAGGGTGGTTGGAGGGGGGGTGGATGGGGGTGGGGAGGGTGGCTGGAGGGGTGTGGGATGGGGGTGGGGAGGGTGGCTGGAGGGGGTGGGTTGGGGCTGGGGAGGGTGGTTGAGGGGTGGGTTGGGGTGGGAGGGTGGCTTGGAGGGGGGGTGGCTGGGGTGGGAGGGTGGCTGGAGGGGGGTGGGGTTGGGGTGGGGTGGGTGGCTGGAGGGGTGGCTGGGTGGTGGGGGAGGGTGGCTGGAGGGGGTGGTTGGAGGGGGGATGTGGCTGGTGGTGGGTGGCATTGGAGGGGGTGGGTTGGGGTGGGGGGAGGGGTGGCTGAGGGGGGTGGGCTGGGGGTGGGAGGGTGGCTGGAGGTGGGTTGGGGGGTGGGGAGGGTGGCTGGAGGGGGTGGGATGGGGGGAGGTGGCTGGAGGGGGTGGGCTGGGGGTGGGGAGGGTGGCTGATGGGGGTGGTGGGCTGGGGGTGGGGAGGTGGCTGAGGGGGTGGCTGGGGTGGGGAGGGTGGCTGGAGGGGGGTGGGAGGGTGGTTGGAGGGGGTGGGGAGGGTGGCTGGAGGGGGGGGTGGGAGGGGGTTGGAGGGGGATGTGCGTTGGTGGTGGGGAGTGTGTGGCTGGAGGGGTGGGATGGGGGGGTGGGGGAGTGGGTGGTCGGAGGGGGTGGGATGGGGTGGGGAGGGTGGCTGGAGGGGTGGGTTGGGGGTGGGGAGGCATTGAGGGGGTGGGATGGGGGTGGGAGGGTGGTTGGAGGGGTGGGCTGGGGGGTGGGGAGGTGGCTGGAGGGGGGTGGGTTGGGGGGTGGGAGGGTGGGTTGGAGGGGGGATGTGTTGGTGGTGGGGTGGGTGGCTGGAGGGGTGGCTGGGGTGGGGAGGGTGGGTTGGAGGGGTGGGGAGGGTGGCTGGAGGGGGTGGGGAGGTGGGTTGGAGGGGGATGTGTTGGTGGTGGGAGGGTGGTTGGAGGGGGGTGGGGAGGGTGGCTGGAGGGATGTGTGTTGGTGGTGGGGGTGGGTGGCTGGAGGGGGTGGGTTGGGGGTGGGAGGGTGGCTGGAGGGGGGCGGGGTTGGGGTGGGGAGGGTGGTGGCTGGAGGGGGTGGGCTGGGGTGGGGGAGGGTGGTTGGAGGGGGTGGGATTTTGGGGTGGGAGGGTGATTGAGGGGGTGGGTTGGGGGGGTGGGAGGGTGGCTGAGGGGTGGGATGGGGGTGGGGGAGGTGGCTGAGGGGGGGTGGGATGGGGGTGGGGAGGGTGGCTGGAGGGGGTGGGATGGGGGGTGGGAGGGTGGCTGGAGGGGTGGGATGTGGGGGTGGGGAGGGTGGCTGGAGGGGTGGGCTGGGGTGGGATAAGTGGCTGGAGGGGGTGGGCTGGGGGTGGGAGGGTGGCTGGAGGGGGTGGCTGGGGTGTGGGAGGGTGGCTGAGGGGGTGGGTTGGGTGGGTGGGGAGGGTGGCTGGAGGGGGTGGGAGGGTGGCTGGAGGGGGGGATGTGTTGGTGGTGGCTGGGGTGGGGAGGGTGGTTGGAGGGGGTGGGCTGGGGTGGGGAGGGTGGTTGGAGGGGGGGTGTGGGGAGGGTGGCTGAGGGGTGGGCTGGTGGTGGGGAGGGTGGTTGGAGGGGGTGGGTTGGGGTGGGAGGGCGTGGGTGGAGGGGGTGGGGAGGGTGGTTGGAGGGGATGTGTTGGTGGTGGGAGGGTGGGTTGGAGGGGGATGTGTTGATGGTGGGGAGGGTGGTTGGAGAGGGATGTGTTGGTGGTGGGAGGTGGGTGGTTGGAGGGGGATGTGTTGATGGTGAGGAGGGTGTTTGGAGGGGATGTGTTGATGGTGGGGAGGGTGGGTTGGAGGGGATGTGTTGATGGTGGGAGGGTGGCTGGAAGGGGATGTGGGGTTGGTGGTGGGGAGGGTTGCTGAGGGGGGATGTGTTGGATGGTGGGGAGGGTGGTTGGAGGGGGATGTGTTGGTGGTGGGAGAGGCGTGGCTTCTGGAGGGGGGATGTGTGTTGATGGTGAGGAGGGTGTTTGGAGGGGATGTGTTGATGGTGGGGGGAGGGTGGCTGGAGGGGGATGTGTTGATGGTGGGGGGAGTGGGTGGCTGAAGGGGGATGTGTTGGTGGTGGGGGGAGGGTTGGAGGGGATGTAAGCTGGATGGTGGGAGGGTGGCTGGAGTGTGGGATGTGCTGATGGTGTGGGGAGGGTGGCTGGGCTGATGTGGGACAGGCCCGACGGCGGGGAGGGTGGCCGGGAGAGGGATGTGTCGATGGTGGGGAGGGGTGGCTGAGTGGGGGATGTGTTGATGGTGGGTGGGTGGTTGGTGGGATGTTGGCGGGGATGCAGCCGATGGGTGAGTGGCAGTTTGGAGGGGATGTGTTGGGATGGTGGGAGGTGGCTGGAGGGGATGCTGGGATGGTGGGAGAGGGGTGGCTGAAGGGATGTGTTGGTGGTGGGGAGGGCTGTTGGAGGGGGATGTGCTGATGCAGGGGAGGGTGGTGGTGACTATGGTAGGAGGTATCGGGGTAATGCATATTGGTATATTTACTGATAATAATACTCCTATAAATAATTAATTTAATATTTTTTTCCGCTTTTTTTTCCGATTATTTTCCGATTTTCTGATTTTTTCCACTTTTCAGATTTTTCTTGTAGCTGAGGGGATGTGTTGGTGGTGGGGAGGGTGGTTGAGGGGTGGGGAGGGTGTATTGAGGGGTACAGGTGGGGAGGGGATGTGTTGGGTGGTGGGGTGGGTGGCTGGAGGGGGGTGGGCTGGGGTGTGGGGATGGGTGGCTGGAGGGGGGGTGGTTGGGGTGGGGAGGGGACGTGTTGGGTGGTGGGGGTGGGTGGCTGAGGGGGGGTGGCTGGGGTGGGAGGGTGGCTGATGGGGTGGGTTGGGGGTGGGGGGAGGGTGGCTGGAGGGGATGTGCTGGGTGGTGGGGAGGGTGGCTGGAGGGGACAGGCTGGTGGTGGGGGGTGGGGTGGCTGAGGGGGATGTGTTGGTGGTGGGGGAGGGTGCTGGAGGGGTGGGCTGGGGGTGGGAGGGTGGGTTGGAGGGGGGTGGGCTGGTGGTGGGGAGGGTGGCTGGAGGGGGTGGCTGGGGTGGGAGGGTGGGTTGGAGGTGGATGGGGGTGGAGGGTGGCTGGAGGGGGTGGGTTGGGGGGGTGGGGAGGGTGGTTGAGGGGGTGGGCTGGGGGTGGGGAGGGTGGTTGCAGGGGTGGATGGGGGTGGGGAGGCGGGTTGGAGGGGGGTGGCTGGGGGTGGGGAGGGTGGCTGAGGGGGTGGCTGGGGGTGGGGAGGGTGGCTGAGGGGATGGTTGGTGTGGTGGGGTGGGGTGGCTGAGTGGGGGTGGGTTGGGGGGTGGGGGGAGGGTGGCTGGAGGGGTGGGGAGGGTGGCTGAGGGATGCGGGTTGGTGGTGGGGTGGGTGGCTGGAGGGGTGGCTGGAGGTGGGGGAGGGTGGCTGGAGGGGTGGGCTGGGGTGGGAGGGTGGCTGGAGGGGGTGGGCTGGGGTGGGAGGGGTGGCTGAGGGGGTGGCTGGGGGTGGGGAGGGTGGCTGGAGGGGGTGGGAAGGTTGTCATTGGAGGGGGGATGTGTTGGTGGTGGGGAGGGTGGCTGGAGGGGGTGGCTGGGAAGTGGGGAGGGTGGCTGGAGGGGGTGGGAAGGTTGGCTGGAGGGGATGTGGGCTGGGTGGTGGGGGAGGGTGGCTGGAGGGGGTGGGTTGGGGGTGGGGAGGGTGGTTGGATGGGGGTGGCTGGGGGTGGAGGGTGGCTGGAGGGGTGGGATGGGGTGGGGAGGGTGGCTGGAGGGGTGGGTTGGGGGGTGGGGAGGCTGAGGGGGGTGGGTTGGGGTGGGGGAGGGTGGCTGAGGGATGCTGGTGGTGGGGTGGGTGGCTGGAGGGGGGTGGGTTGGGGGTGGGAGGGTGGCTGGAGGGGTGGGGAGGGTGGCTGGAGGGGATGTGTTGGTGGTGGGGTGGGGTGGCTGGAGTGGAGTGGGTTGGAGGTGGGAGGGTGGCTGGAGGGGGGTGGGCTGGGGGGTGGGGGAGGGTGGCTGGAGGGGTGGGCTAGCCAGGGAGGGTGGCTGAGGGGGTGGGCTGGGGTGGGGAGGGTGGCTGGAGGGGTGGGAAGGTTGGCTGGAGGGGATGTGTTGGTGCAAGGGAGGGTGGCTGGAGGGGTGGGCTGGGAGTGGGGGAGGGTGGCTGGAGGGGGTGGAAGGTTGGGGAGGGGGATTGTGTTGGTGGTGGGGAGGGGTTGGAGGGGGTGGGCTGGGAGTGGGGAGGGTGGCTGGAGGGGGTGTCGGGGTGGGAGGGCGGTTGGAGGGGGGTGGGGAGGGTGGCTGGAGGGGGAAGTGTTGGTGGTGGGGAGGGTGGCTGGAGGGGTGGGCTGGGGAGTGGAGGGTGGCTGGAGGGGGTGGCTGGGGGTGGGGAGGGTGGCTGGAGGGGGTGGTTGGGGGGTGGGGAGGGTGGCTGGAGGGGATGTGGGTTGGTAGGGGGTGGGTGGTTGGAGGGGATGCGTTGGATGGTGGGGAGGGTGGTTGGAGGGGGCTGTGTTGATGGTGGGGAGGGTGGTTGAAGGGATGTGTTGGTGGTGGGGAGGCTGTTGGTGGTGGGGAGGGTTGTTGGAGGGGGATGTGCTGATGGTGGGGAGGGTGGTTGGAGGGGGGATGTGTTGATGGTGGGAGGGTGGTTGAAGGGGATGTTGGTGGTGGGGAGGGTTGTTGGAGGGGGATGTGTTGGATGGTGGGGAGGGTGGCTGGAGGGGATGTGTTGGATGGTGGGGGAGGGTGGTTGAAGGGGATGTGTTGGTGGTGGGGAGTGGTTGTTGGAGGGGGATGTTGATGGTGGGAGTGGGTGGTGGTGATCATGGTAGGAGGTGGTCAGTAATGCATATTGGTATATTTACTGATAATAATACTTCCCATAAATAATTAATTTAAAATTTTTTCCGGATTTTTTTCCCATTATTTGATTTTTTCGGATTTTTTTCCGATTTTTTCAGATTTTTTCAGGTAGCGTTGAGGGGGATGTGTTGGTGGTGGGGAGGGTGGTTGGAGGGGGATGTGTTGATGGTAGGAGGTGGTCAGTAATGCATATTGGTATATTTACTGATAATAATACTTCTCCTATAAATAATTAATTTAAAATTTATTTTTTTACAAGTTAAATACAGAAGCTTAAGGACGTCACTAGTGTTTACACTACACCAGCTGGTAACATTTGATGCCATTACTTGAAGTGAATTGGCCTTATTTTAAGTAACTAACCATAAATAAATACCAAAAGTAAAAAAGATCAAAAGTGAGAAATAATGTATGTATGTTGTGTTGTCAAAGTTAGAGGAACAATTCAAACTGCAATTGTGTGTAAATGAGGCAGAAAATCAGGATCATCACTGAACCTGGGACTTGGTCACAATTTTGTGATGCCATATGGCAGCAGGGTCTACCATTAGACAACACATGCTTCCAATATCTTCCCAGGCGGTAGTATTCTACCTGTTTGGTAGCTGCCTACTACCTACATAATTTTTAGTAATATTACTGTGATACATGATAAATTAGACATTGAAAATAAACATCAAATTTAATTACCAAGACACTTCCCTTGGCAGCTGTAAGAAGAGGGGAGATGGTCTATTTATAGCCTGCCTTGTGTCTGAAGTGGTTAGTACTTAATGCACCATAAATACGGTGCATTAGGGATGATGGATTAGTTGGAAATGTATCCGTAAATATTTACTTTATACGTTACGTCAATGTTTGGCAACTATAGTTTCCGGGCACCGGAACAGCGGGGCGGGGCAGGGATGGGAGGAAGAGTAAGGAGGGTGAGGTGAGGATTAGGACAGGGAGGAGGATGTAGGTTAAAAGACATGTATGTATGTATGTATGTACAGTATGTGTGTATATATATATATATACAGGTATATATAAATATGTTTGTGTAATAAATGTATGTAGTAAGTACCGGAGAACATTCCTTTGTCGCAAAACAGTTTATAAATTAAAGAAAATAATTACAGTGTGTTTAATATATTACAGTACAGTTGTACCCCACTTAACGCGGTCAATTGAACCAGATCCTGCTATGAAAAAACTGCTAAGGAACAACAGAACATATGGATTAATTCCAATAGAGCCCAGCCCGACCCCCAAACTCCACTTTTTGACGACAAATAACTATGTTGTAGTAAAAATAACATCTTAATTTTATGATGGTACATGTTTGTGTAATAAATGTATGTAGTAAGTACCGGAGAACATTCCTTTGTCGCAAAACAGTTTATAAATTAAAGAAAATAATTACAGTGTGTTTAATATATTACAGTATATTATAAATAAACAAATGTTATTTACCAAGACACTTCCCTCTGGCTCAGGGTGAGATGTAGGGAGAGATAATTCATTGAACATTCATTTTTTGTACATAGTATATTCAGGTTGAACCACCTGTTGTATAAATAGTCGGAACACAGTCACACCAATTGAGACGAACACTCCACCACCGATCGCTCCTCGCGTAAACGATAAATGAAAGAAAATATTGCAGTGTGTTTAATATGTTACAGTATATTATAAATAAATAAATATACAATAAATCAAATCTATTTCAAGTAAATGGAAAATTTACTCGGCACCGACATTAGTTCCAGTTAATGTAAATAGCAGACGCTTCCAGTGACGCCACTAGTGGCCTTATTTTAAAAACCAAGGAGGGTGTGTAAAGGACTACTGAGTCAGTTGGTAATTGCACATTTGGGGTTCTGGTCTTATACAGCAAATAGAGCTCAAAAGCTACTTTTTAAATGGAAATTTGGGGCCTTATAGGCCACGATATAAGGTAGTTGCCATTTGCACTGCAGGAGCACATGTCTTGATTCAATTTCAATCTCCCGGCAATCTGGTCATTTCCCTCTGATGCATCACATGCAGGTACTTGAAGATGAGCTTAGAGAAGCTAACTGCCTCATCAGTGATGATGCTTCCGGTCTTCTATATCTGTTGTTGTTATAGTTCTGAAAGAAACAGAAGAAATTAATGCAACAGCATTGGCTTTTATAATGCTTTCATCACCAAAGCCTGTATATAGTTTTAGAAAATGTAAAGTTGCAAAATATATGATGTTTATATTCAAAATGATCACCAAATTGTAAGAATTCCAGCCGGGTAATTTGTATGAATTTTATGAGGCAGGGTGGCGGGTGGGGCAAATCTAAAAATAGCGTCTCGAGCCGGACACTCACCGCGTATATGTGGAAAAAATCCGTGTTAAGTGAAAGTTCAGCTCTGGCGAGGCAAAAATTAAGAAAAAAATCAAGATTGAGAAACAATATATGTTGAGACCCTGCAATTGTGTGTAAATGAGGTAGAAAGTCAGATCAGCCTTGTTATAGATGTCCATATCACCACAGAGTCCTCAACACCGGAATTAGTTCTCAAATACATATATCTTCTTTACTAACAATGCATATCAGTCTAAGAACTAAAACTCTTTCTAATTAGTTTACAATTAAGGTTACTCTCGCAAAGAAAAAAAATAATAACATACACATATAAAAATCGTATACAGCCGGCCAAAGTCAGTGATAGTGAGGATATGGACTGCGAGGGGTTTGACAGTGGATAGTAATACAGGCAAGTGCCAATAATCTGCCCTCTGCCTCGGAACCAACCCCCCATCCCCGTGTGCCCAGCCATCATAAAATTATGATGTTATTTTTACTACAACGTAAGTATTGTGTCTCTGTTTCAATTAATCCCATATGTTCTGTTATTTCGTTTACGCGGACCTCCATGGGTTCAATTGACCGCGTAAATGCAGACTATACTGCACCCCTCAACTCTGGTGACACTCAGAGATGAACACTGCCCACTCAATGTCTGTACTCTTTACTGATGACAAAGATTGTACATTACTGTATACTGTACTGTGAAAAATTATTATGTTTAATTAACTTAGGCTGGTTAAGTTAGGTTAGTAAAGTTAGTTGAAACCCACCCACAACAACTTGCTTTACTTGCTGTATTTACTACTATACTATTACTACTACCACTACTATATCCTATATATACTACTCCTGTATATTTATACTGTCACTACAACTAATATTAAATTTACTCGAAGACCAATCTGTCCACTAAGTACTCACGAGCCCTCCTTCACACAGTCAGCCAGGCCCCCCACACACCCTCCACTGCCGAGTGTAGAAGCACGGTGTTGAGTAGTTTATGGGATGACCATAATAGCCAAGATATATATAAGTTCTGTCACTTCTCCATTGGCCTTCACATACATCAGCTGTCACCTGCAACATGTTTAAAGTTGCCATTTATGTAGAATGAATGTTAAACATACAATATCCATCTACCACTAGACAACATGATGAAATTATGATCAGTTAACGTAAGTTGGAATAGTTTATCTTAGGTTAGGTTATGGTTAGTAAAGTTAGTTGAAACCCACCCACAACAACTTGCTTAACTTACTATGTTTACTACTCCTACTAAATTTCACTAATAATCAATAGGCATACAGTTCTGTATATTTATACTGTCACTACAACTAATATTAATTTTACTCTAATATCAGTCTGTCTACAGATCGTCCTCCATAGCCCTCCAACACAGTCCTCCAAGAGTGTCCGCCAGGCCCCACACACTGATCACTAGGTCTACACACAGACCTATTACACTGCCCTGCATAGTTTTTGAGGTTTGTGTATTATTAAGCTTTTCTGGGTGTATTTTGCATGCTGATCTCAAAAATGTTATCCATTTTGCTCAATCAGGTCAGAATTTTGTGCTATAGCATTTTAAGCGGAGATTCAGGTAAAATATTGGCATTTTTCGCTCAAAATGGGGTCCTCATATTCGTTCATTAAAAAATCATCCGAGACATTGGCAAGCCTCACAGAAAAGATTTCGGTCAGTTTTAATGCCCTTACGATGCATTTAAATACACCCACGTGCTCGCCGGCCATTTAAATGTCCGCCGTGACGCAAAGGAAAAGAATATATGTCCGTGTTTTTTTACATATATTTTCTCACAATTAAATTTCCTTTTTCATCTGGTTGTACATGGCATGTTTCCTCTGTCTGTGGGATAGTCGAGCAGACAAGCAGCACTACATGCAACGTGACTGGCCTGCAAGAAGTGGACTTACTCCAGGTTCTCACAATGTTGTTGCCCATGCTCTGGTGAATCCGCAGAACATTCTTCTTCCGCCACTGCACATCAAGCTCGGTCTGTTCAAAAACTTTGTAAAGGCACTGGACAAAAAAAGCCAGGCTTTCAATTTTCTGAAAGAAAAATTTCCAAAAGTCAGTGAGGCAAAGCTGAATGCAGGAATTTTTGATGGCCCTCAGATCAGAGAGCTTTTCAAAGATCCCAAGTTTGATTGCAGCATGGATGTAAATGAGAAGAAAGCCTGGCATGCCTTTAAGTCTATTGTCTCCAATTTTCTTGGCAACTACAGAAGTCCAGAGTATGAACGAGTTGTTGAGGACCTACTTCTGAGCTACAAAGTTCTTGGTGCACGCATGTCCATCAAGATGCACTTCCTCAGCTCCACTTGGACTACTTTCCAGAGAACTGTGGTGATGTGAGTGAGGAACAAGGAGAACGCTTCCATCAAGATATCCGTGTAATGGAGGAGCGGTACCAGGGTCGCTGGGATATCAACATGCTCGCCGACTACTATTGGTGTCTGAAACGGGACGCCCCAGACACCAACCACCAAAGAAATTCTCTGCGACAGCCATTTATGCATGTCTAACTGTAAAGGCATCTATGTAGTTGACATATTTTGGTCCTATGTGTTGTGGTTACATTTCTTATGATATATTTTGCATAAAAATTTTGACATCATATTTAAGAATTTCGATTTTTTCCCAATTCCCATAGCATAAAAATCTGACCTGATTGGGCAAAATGAATGGCATTTTTGGAATCAGTGTTAGGCGGTTCACACACCAAATACGTGCGGCATATCTTCAGACACGGACTGGGCACGTTCACGCCATGCTACCACTCGTCGCACACAACCAGAAATACTTAACAGACTACCACTAATGAATGAAAAAGGAAAAAATAGGGGACGGCTTTAGTAAAGACACTAAGTTCCTGTTTGAGGCAGAACTAAAAGAGAGATGGGAAGAGTGTGTAGAAAATTCAACAATGATAAGGACAGAGTAGATGTAAGAAACAAAAAGGAAATAATGATCGAAATTCCAATTCTGGAAACAGACGTTTAGGCAGCTGCGACCAAATGAATAATGATAAAGCATGTGGGGATGATCAGCTTCCAGCAGAATTTATAAAACAAACGGACAATAATGGGGTCAAATGTTTAACTAAAATATGTAATTCTATATACTTCAAAGGAGACCCTCCCATTGATCTGAAAAACTCAATATTTGTACTATTACATAAAATACCAGGAGCCTTAGAATGCACCTAGTTTAGAAAGTGAAAAGGAACTAGAGAAGCTATATTTGTTTGAGAATTTTGAGTGAAGGGGCTTTATAAGGCCAAAAAGGCTGGATATTTGCCTTGTTGATTTTGAAAGAGGTTTTGATCAGGTAAATCACAATATACTTAGAGAGATCTTGGAAAAATAGGCATTAATAAAGATGATGTTAGGATTTTAAAGAATCTTTACTGGCAACAGTGTTAGTAAATAATGAACTTACTAATTGGTACAAATTTGGAAAGGGAGTAATACAAGGCTGTGTTCTATCCCCTATAGTGTATGATATCTATTCAAAATTCTTAATGAGAAAATTTATAAGTGATAATGAAGGACTAAAAGTTAATGGTCAAATAATTTTAAATAAACGCTATACAGATGATACTGCTCTTAATACAAGTAGTAAAGAATGAAAATTATGGAAGGCAACAGGAAACATAAACTAATGGAAAATTTTGTGTAGTTGGGAAGTAACATTTACTTTAATCGTAGATGTAAATAAGAAATCAAAACAAGAAAAGAGCAAACAAAAACAACATTTAATAATCGAAAAAGAACTAATGAAAATAGACAATAACTTCAATTTGAGAAAAAAAATTTAAAAGGCTTTATATGGCAAGGAGTATTGTACGGGTCAAAAGCATGGACACCTTCAGCAGTCACTAGAAGGAGGTTGGAGGCCCTTGAAATGTGGTGTTATAGGCAAATGCTAAGAATAAGCTACAGTGACAGGAAAATAAAGATCAGCAAAAACTTCAAGATAAAGGCTTTACTTGAAGAAAAATTAGATACTTTGGACGGGATAATAACAGAAGTATTAATGGGCAAAGTTGATAGTATGAGTGCCAGGGGAAACTGGTACTCTGATTGATTAATTAAAATATAGACATACAAGTTTGCTGTACCTAGTAAAATTTTATTGGCTATTCTCATTAATAGTATAATACATATTAGTGAGTAAGAGATGGCATGCTTTTATTGTGGTATATAAGAAGTTTCCATGAGAGGTAAGAAAGTTTCAGTAAGTCTGGATGCAGTTAATTTATTAAGGAATAAATACATTTGTTTACAAAGTGGGCGTTCAACAAAGATTATTTGAACAGCTGCAGATAGTGTCCGGTTCTCCTTAGAAATGGACACTAAATGATACTAGATACTCAATGGGATGGAACCCCATAGGTATCGTGTGGCTTTTCGTAGGATGGAACCCCATAGGTATCGTGTGGCTTTTCGTAGGATGGAACCCCATAGGTATCGTGTGGCTTTTCGTAGGATGGAACCTCATAGGTATTGTGTGGTTTTTCGTAAGATGGAACCTCATAGTTATCGTGTGGTTTTTCATAGGATGGAAGACCATAGGTATCGTGTGGTTTTTCGTAGGATGGAACCCCGTAGGTATTGTGTGGTTTTTCGTAGGATGGAACCTCATAGTTATCGTGTGGTTTTTCATAGGATGGAACCTTATAGGTATCGTGTGGGTGTTCGTAGGTGGCGTGTGGAGGTCTGTAGGGGGATCCTACAGGTGGATGAGGATGGCGGCTTTGACTTGGGGATGTTTGAGGGTGGCGGCTTTGACTTGGGGATGTTTGAGGGTGGCGGCTATGACTTGGGGATGTTTGAGGGTGGCGGCTATGACTTGGGGATGTTTGAGGGTGGCGGCTATGACTTGGTGGTGGAGGAGGTTGGCGGTTATGACTTGGGGATGTTTGAGGGTGGCGGCTTTGACTTGGGGGTAGATGAGGGTGGCGGCTATGACTTGGGGGTGGATGAGGGTGGCGGCTATGACTTGGGGATGTTTGAGGGTGGCGGCTTTGACTTGGTGGTGGATGAGCGCTGTGGCTTTGACTTGAGGGTGGATGAGCGTGGTGGCCTGGCGATGAATGGGAGTGTGGCAGGATATCCGGTCTAGCCAGGGCGGCTGCCACCACTGTGGTCACGACCAAAAGCTGTAAAAAACACAAGGGTATTATATAGGGGGACCGGTGGTAGAAGTGATACCGTTCTTGCCTCGCAAGCGAGATGTCACGTGTTTGATTCCCGGGCCGGTGGAAAATGTTTGGACTTACTTCCTAGCCCCATTAGTCCCTGTTCACCTAGAAGTAAAGTAGGTACCTGTTGTAAGTCGAAATTTGCGAATTCGTATTCAGGGAGTTGTTGGAGCTTCCAATAACTTGACATAAACCACTGACTCCTCAGGCTTCTACGCCCTTAACTCGTGAGCCATAAAGGCAAGCATGAACTTAGCATGCTTCCCTGTTGGGCACTGCAAACGTTTCTGCGCTTCACCTTGCACAAGGATGTAGGGGTGTGCCCAATAAATAAAAAAAATAAAAAAAAATAAAAATAAGGTAATATAATGGTGGTTTTGTGTGTATATAAGTGTGAATGTATTTGTCAATGGAACAAATTTGCCGTCATGACAATCTAAACTAAGCACTTTGTGGGAATATTGTATCTTAACCGCTGAAAATATGAAAACTTCTGTTTAGGACAATAAATCACCATATTGGAGGAAATAGAAG
>NW_024737668.1:0-2500 GCF_018991925.1 Homarus americanus
CAATGTCTTCTGCCTCGCTGGGGCAAAGAGAAGAGGAGCGGATAAGGGAGGAGATTCGCCAACGTGCGGTCCCTCGCCCAATGTCGGCTGCCTCGCTGGAGCTGGGGCAAAGAGGAGCGGATAAGGGAGGAGATTAGCACACACGGTGGCGCTGCCGGCGCCGAGGATAGCAAGAGAAGGTGCAGTTAGATCTGATCATCTGGTTTGCTATTTCTCTAAGGCCAACGTGCGGTCCCTCGCCCAATGTCTTCTGCCTCTCTCTCAATCTCACTATTTTGGCCGCCGTGATAGGCGCCGCCAACAGCAGCAGCTACCTGGTTGATCCTGCCAGTAGTCATATGCTTGTCTCAAAGATTAAGCCATGCATGTGTAAGTACAAGCCGATTTAAGGCGAAACCGCGAATGGCTCATTAAATCAGCTATGTTTCATTGGATCTGTAAACCCACTTACTTGGATAACTGTGGCAATTCTAGAGCTAATACATGCAATTGGTCTCTGACCGCAAGGGAAGAGCGCTTTTATTAGTTCAAAACTGGTCGGGCCCCAGTCCGTAACCCACCTGTGGTGAATCTGAATAACTTCGGGCTGAGCGCACGGTCTCCGCACCGGCGCCGCTTCTTTCAAGTGTCTGCCTTATCAGCTTTCGATTGTAGGTTATGCGCCTACAATGGCTATAACAGGTAACGGGGAATCAGGGTTCGATTCCGGAGAGGGAGCCTGAGAAACGGCTACCACATCTAAGGAAGGCAGCAGGCACGCAAATTACCCACTCCCGGCACGGGGAGGTAGTGACGAAAAATAACGATGTGGAGTCTCATCGAGGCCTCGCAATCGGAATGAGTACTGAAATCCTTTAACGAGTATCCATTGGAGGGCAAGTCTGGTGCCAGCAGCCGCGAGCGTTAGCTCGTAAGCGTACTTCAAAGTTGTTGCGGTTAAAAAGCTCGTGAATTTGGATCACCTCCGAAGTTCCGGACTGACGGGGTGCACCGCCAGTGTTTACTGTCGCGCTCCGAACAGCCGCGCAGCTCCGCACAGGATGCTCTTTGTCGAGTGTCGAGTGGCGGAGAGTTTACTTTGAAAAAAATTAGAGTGCTCAGAGCAGGCTGTTTGAATGGCGAAGAATGGTGATGCATGGAATAATGGAATAGGACCTCGGTTCCTGTTTGTTTGGTTTCGGAACCAGAGGTAATGACCCCTAATCGGAACAGGCAGGGGCATTTGTGGGCGCTAAGGGCGAAATTCTTGGACCGTCGCAAGACGAACTTCTGCGAAAAGCATTTGCCAAGGATGTTTTCATTAATCCAAGAACGAAAGTTAGAGGTTCGAAGGCGATCAGATGCGCTGGTTCTAACCATACTTGATGCCAACCTGGCGATCCGCCGGCGTTATTCCACATGACCCGGCAGGCGGCTACCAGGAAACCAAGTCTTTGGGTTCCGGAGAATATATCAGTTGCAAAAGCTGAAACCCAAAGGAATTGACGGAAGGTACCACCGGAATTTGGTACTGCAACTAGTTGACTCAACACAGGGAAACCTCACCAGAGGCCCCAGACACCGGAAGGATTGACAGATTGAGAGCTCTTTCTCGATTCGGTGGGTGGTGGTGCATGGCCGTTCTTAGTTGGTGGAGCGATTTGTCTGGTTAATTCCGATAACGAACGAGACTCTGGCCTACTAAGTAGTCGACGGATCTCCAGAAAATGGTGTCAGTTCGCAACTTCTTCTTAGAGGGATAAGCGGCAATTCTAGCCGCACGAGATTGAGCAATAACAGGTCTGTGATGCCCTTAGATGTTCTGGGCCGCACGCGCCCTGAAGGATCGGGTTTTTCTCCCCCCTCCGAGAAGGGCGGGTAACCGTTCAAAGCCTTTCTTGATAGGGATTAGAGGGCTTGCAATTGTTTCCCCGCAGACGAAAGATTCCCAGTAAGTGCAAGTCATCGCTTGCGCTGACTAAATCCCTGCCCTTTGTACACACCGCCCGTCGCTACTACCGATTGAATGATTTAGTGAGGCCTTCGGACTGGCGCTCTTGGATTGTCGGCCCCGTTGCCCGCGAGGGTTTTCTGGGGTCGTCGCCTCGAGCTGACGGAAAGATGTCCAAACTTGATCATTTAGAGGAAGAAAAAGTCGTAACAAGGTTTCCGTAGGTGAACCTGCGGAAGGATCATTAACAGAGAGAAAGAGAATGGGGCGCTCTTAAAACTACTGCTACTCTCCTGATTTGGGCGGTCTCGGGCTCTGCTCTAGCAACTCCAGCAGCGAAAGAGGACAATCCCGGCCCCCGCACCAAAAATAGGTACCACCACGCTGTAGGTGGACCACACTCGGGCGAGAGCGCGAAGACCGGAGGGGGACGGACGGGGCTTTGGACGGCTGCCTGTCCGTTCCTTACTACCGGCGAATAAGCCTCTTGACCCAAAAAGAGTGAAATTCAAGTGTCAAAAAACAAGCCGTCCGGCCAAACCCAAACCACAAACTTGGGCTATGTCTGTC
>NW_024737668.1:10000-19098 GCF_018991925.1 Homarus americanus
TCCTCCATTACAGCAAAAGTGTCTGTTTAACCTAACCTTAGTACAAAGTCTATTGGTGTCCTCAATTTTATAGAGGTTAGCCACCCGAAGTCAATAAGAGACAAGGAAATAATCAAAGCAGCCTAAACTGTTTAGCCTGACCGTGGTAAAGTCTAACAGGGGACCTTAAATTTTATATAATAATAATAATACAGGCAACTAACCAACCACTACCGGGCCATAACCTAACCACTACTTTCGCCGGAGGTTTCGTCGCTCCCCCGATGGCGAAATCTCCATTAAGTGTCTGTTTAACCTAACCTTAATTACAAAAGTCTATTGGTGTCCTCAATTTTTATAGGGTTAGCCACGAAGTCAATAAGAATAAAAGAAATAATCCAAAGCAGCTAAACTGTTTAGCCTGACCGTGGTAAAAAGTCTAACGGGGACCTTAAATTTTATAGAATAATAATAATACAGGCAACTAACCAACCACTACCGGGCCGCCTAACCTAACCACTACTTTCGCCGGAGGTTTTCGTCACGCTCCCCGATGGCAGAAATCTCCATTACAACAAAAGTGTCTGTTTAACTAACCTTAGTACAAAGTCTATTGGTGTCCTCAATTTTATAGAGTTAATACCACCCGAAGTCAATAAGAGACAAAAGAAATAATCCAAACAGCT
Source organism: Homarus americanus (assembly GCF_018991925.1). Lineage (NCBI taxonomy): Eukaryota > Metazoa > Arthropoda > Malacostraca > Decapoda > Nephropidae > Homarus > Homarus americanus. The sequence continues at coordinate 10,666 of NW_024737668.1, forward strand.
ACCACTATCTAGCCTAAACTGTTTAGCCTGACGTAGAGTTTTTTAATAAATCTGGTGATATGGAACCACACACAACCCCCTTAACCTGGGATAATGCAATCAAATGGATAATTGCTAACTATTCTCAGAATGAAAATGCAATCAAATGGTTAGTTGCTAACCGGGGCTGCGCCGGACCCCCTAATGTTAGATACTGTATTTGGTCATGATGAATTGTTTATTAGACTATAAGAAATCCTCTTCCTTCTTGTATTGGCAAGGAGTTTGCTTCAACGGTATGCTAGCCTAAGTAAAAATAGACACGGAGCTGCGAAGACCTGATTCTTTGCTGCATGTTTGAGTCTGCAACTTTGTTGTGATAAGACACTCAATCCTAGTGATTGTACTTACTCAACATAGTGACGGTGTAATTACCATCACAGATTGTACGGGAAATTCCAACTTTGGAAAAAACAAATATTTGGCCTACCCAAATTTTGACTACTACCCGTGCGTCTACGTCCTGGATTGGCCAATCAGTGGTGCCCCACGGTGGCGTGATACATGCACGTTTACTGCGGTGCTCTGATTGGCTGACCGAACGTGGCGTGGTAGGTGGGCTGTTTCTACTCTCTAAGTCCTCTTCTTTCCTTTTCATCCCCTCATACCTCCGTTCTTTGGAACAGGAGGCAGGACTTATCGATCCGGCAAAGGGGAACCTGTGATAGTGCAGGGCTTACTTAATCCGGGGGTCACCGGTAGGTGGCAGCTTTGATACTATAGTCACAGGTAACCTGGGTGACCCGACGCCCGTCAAGGAGGGGAGCAAGGGTCACTGCTCCCAGGCAGGAGCCCTGTGTTATAGGTAGGATTAGATGTAATCAAGAGATGACAACTAGCATTAGAATAAAACATAGAGATAAGGGACACTCTATTGGAAGGGGAAAAGTGGCAGAAATCACTTACAACAAACTGCAAGTCCCACTAACTAGAATATTCAGCACCAATGAAGGTTTTAAAGTAATCTGTAAGATGACTTTGATTCAGATAAAATCCTTTCAAAAGAAGCAAGAGATATATTTTACAATGAAGGCCTTATTGTTGTCATGCCACCAGAACAAAAAGCAAAAAGATCAGTTTTTGTTCGTCAAGTCGATCAAGAGATCAGGAGGAAGACCTGAAAGAAGAACTGGAACGCCAAAATAGGTGGATGAAGATTGAAGAAGTCATTAAGATAAAGGACTATACTCATGTTTGAAGAAGTGTCAATGGCTGAGAAAGTTTTACAACAGGGCTTTCTAATATTCAACATGTCAGTCACACCACATCAAATAAAGAAGGAGACATTCATCAGTCTGCAAACTTGCTTCTCCTGCTACAAATATGAAGAACACACAACGAGAGACTGTCCGGAAAAGAAAAAAAGTACTGCTCAGATTGTGCAGGCGACGACCATACCTACACTGAATGTAAGAATACACATGTTGGCTGTCTCAACTGTAAGAGAAACGGGAATGTATACATAGGACATAGGACATTAGCAATGGCATGCCCAATAAAACACATGATAAAAATTACAAGAAACAAGGAAAAAGGAACAAGACAAGAAGGATACGACATACGTCGAAATAGCAAAGAAGGCAGTCCAAAGAGGCTCATAGACCAAATCCACAGTATTAAACCTAAGTGAGCCAATACATGATAAGACAACCAATTAGTATGATCCATGCACATTTGCACAATATCATTGCACCGGATCATACAATGAGGAATTAAGAAATGTTTAAAATTGAATAACCTACCAGAGATGATATTTCAGAATCCACAATCCGAAAACATTTCCAGACAACATATGCAAGCGAACTGAGAGAAAGACTACATCAAGACGAACAAGGTTTGAGCAAGGAGCAACAGCTGACGATACACAAGGAACACAAGCGACTGATAGAGATCCCAGACAAATGACTAGAAGTGACAAAGAGAAGATAGAAATAACAAAAGGACAGACAAAGGAGTAGGAGGAGAGAAGAAAAGATGGAAACTGATCACAATATACAACCTGAATCTGCTGAAGAAATTGGATTAAAAGTTATCACTACAACAAAACATGGAATCCCAACATCGAGACCAACAGGAGGGACAATAGTAAAAAACTGTGAAGGAGGGATATACAAGTGGACATATCAAGAAAAATCCCTAAGTGAAGATTATGTCTGGTCACTAATTACTACGGACAAACTAAAGATTACGGCCAAAGACTTTAAAATAGTAGACCCGTCAGAGTATAGAAGAGTCAGAAGCGGGAAACAGGATGATAGGTCTCCACTCCAACTGACTGCCACAATCAAAGTATAAGAAATAATGGACAATAGACAAACAGTAAGAACTTTAAGAATAATACAACACAACGTAAGAAACTGGAAGACCGAGAGAATTAACCTAAGTAATATATATCGCGAAATTGACCCTGACATTATACTAATAAACAGTCACGGTGAGACAGAAAACAACAACATAAAACTCTTTAACTATTATGTAAACCAAAGAAATAAATCGGGCGAGAAAAATGACGGAGTAGCGATAGCGGTTAAAAAAAACTTAAAATTTAAACTAATTGATGACTTCCAGGATGAATTTCTAGCAATAAAAATAAATACAACTCAAGGAGACGTAATTATTGCTACTACTTACCTATAGAAGACCTATTAAAATTGGCTAACAATAGTCATCCGATGTACATCTTAGGAGACTTTAACGCCAGACATAGGATTTTTGACAATACAAATAATAACGTCGTGGGAAACGCCCTTAATCAATTAATAAATTTAGGGAAAATCAATCATCTGGGTCCTAACTTTCCAACCTGGAGAAATCACAATACACAATCGACACCAGACAAAATTTTTACCAACAACAAAGCCTTTTCAATTACCATATAGCTACAGGCAGTGACCATCTGCCAATTATACTAACACTGTCAACAAGCCCCATACAGATACCAATAAAAAGAGACTGAAAATGATAAAACAGACTGGGACAGCTTCAAAGACGACTTAAGTAATCACCACTCCCGATTAACCTACAAGGAAAACAACAGAAGATATAGACTCAGAAATGGACAGACTGCACTCAACAATAAAAACATCTATAACCAAACACACTCCCTACTTCACACTTTAGAACATTACCAACAACAGACTACCAGAAGAAGTTAAATTAATCCAGACCTATTACAATGAAATAAACAGGTATATGGAAAGACACGGCAGTAACAGATGGCTATTGTTACGAGTTGGGGATTTAGAATATAGTTATGATCTACCCAGATCCCAACAGGTAACAACTATAAAAAAAAAACAAAGACAATCGGACTATAAAAGGGTAGACAAAGGATGCGAGTTTTCGTTGTATATAATAAAGTACCATAAATCCCTTAACAAAATATTCAGCTTATAAATTACCCTTAACCAAACTTAACCTAAACATTAACAGTATATACATATTAATAAACATAAAACAATCTTGAAGCAAGTGGACGTGGGGGAGTTAATACAAAATATAAGTAATTAAGTGAGGAGCTGAGATGGCTGACGAGTAAGGCTGAGAATAATTGTAGAAGACGGTAAGGTAGTCACTGCGTACGTAGGTTTAGAGGATAAGATGATCACCAGTGCTTCCCAGAGCCAAGTGCTCTCTCCTCCGAGATTGGAGTGACACCAACCAGGATAGGGAAGAGCCTCAGGTGGTAACTAAGACGAGTCATACTCGTGTCTCTCGTCCCTAGATGGCGTTGCTCGTGGTGCTGGAGTAGGTAGGTCAGGACAATGAATGGCGTGCTTCATGGAGTGCTGGGTGGGGGTTCGTAACACACCCCCTCCAAAGACCTCCGTAAGCGGGCGCGAGAGGTGATCCTGGTGCGTCTGGAGAGTAGCTGCTGCATTTCCACTGGAGCTCAGGGACAGGAGTCTGCAATCGGGTTATAGGGCTGGGTGAGGAGGCCAGCGGAGGATTCGCTGGTTGAGTCTTGTTGGTTTGAATTGAACGTGAGTGGGTTATGGTCGGTGAAGACTAGGGTTGTTTGTGGGCAAGGGCAGGTAACATTCAAACTTCTTTATTGCCAACACCGGAGCCAAGGCCTCCTTCTCTATGGTCGAGTAGTTGGTCTGATGTGTTTTCAACTTGGCGGAGTAATATGCCACAGGGTGAAGAACATCAGTGGTTGGGTCGGGTTGTAGGAGCACAGCCCCCACTCCGACACCACTAGCGTCGATTTGCAGATGGAAGGGCGAGGTGTAGTCAGGCTTGGAGGCAAGGAAGGCTTTGAGGCGGTGGAAAGACTGGTCGCACCTCTGGTTCCAGATGTGAGGGACCGCAGAACTGGTAAGGTCTGTGAGGGGTCCGGCCACGCTGGAGAAGTTACTGCAGAACCGACGGTAGTAGCCGCACATCCCCAGGAAGCGCATGAGTTCCTTCCTCGTCCTTGGAGTGGGGAAGGACAAGATGGCTCTAACGTTTGCGTCCTTGGGTCTCACCATACCATGCCCAACGATATGTCCCAGGTAAGTCACTGAGGCCCGGCCAAAAGCAGATTTAGCCAGGTTTATGGTGAATCCAGTCTCTTGCAGTCGTGCAAACAGTATCTCCAAACGCACCAGATGTTCGTCCCAGCTGTCCGACACCACCACCAGGTCATCCAGGTAGGCGAACGTCCCACCTAGGTCCTGAATTAGGAAGTTGATGGCCCTCTGGAATGTGGCCGGAGCATTAGAAAAGCCAAACGCCATAACCAAATATTGAAAAAGACCAAATGGAGTTATAAATGCCGAGATTATTTTGGCCCTATCCGTGAGTCCCACTTGATAATATCCTTTCAATAAGTCCACCGTACTGATAAATTTGGCACAGCCTATGCTGTCTATTATATCTTCAATCAAAGGTAAAGGGTAGGAGTCTGAGACAGTGACCTGGTTCACTTTACGATAATCGGTACAGAAACGAAAAGTGCCATCGGGTTTTGGAATGAGAAGGCAAGGTGAAGCCCAGGGGAGGTACTAGGCTCAGCTAAGTTATGTTTTAACAAAAATCTACCTCCTTTTCATAATCTCTTTTTTTTGATTTAGTCGATAGGCTGATTGCCTAATGGGTTGTACATCATCCGAGATTAGCTTAATATCATGTTTAAGTATATTGCAAAACCCTGGGAGGTCTGATGTGACTTTAGGAAATGTTGATAATAACTTAGTGAGATCTTTTGCTTGAGATGGATTCAGAACAGAAAAATACTCATCCAAGTTGTTGAGTATGTGACTGTTAGTAGGGTTTTCTTTAGGTAGAGGGAAGTCTAAATTCTCCAATAGGTCCATGTCATCTGTCTCCGGCTCCGCCTGACAAAACCGTATGCAATACAGGTTGACTTATAGCCTCTGGGATGTCTTCCTCTGACTGCCTGGAATGGTAAAGTTTCATGAGATTAATGTGAACAAGTTGTGAATCTTTTCTGCGATCAGGAGTATGGACTATATAGTTGAGAGGAGATAGTTTATTAGCAACTATATAGGGACCAGTAAACTTGCTTTTAAGGGAGAGCCTGGAATGGGTAGAAAGAGTAACACTTTGTCACCTGGAGAAAATGATCTTTTAACTAATTTAGGTTGGGACTTCACCATTTTTTCTTGGACTTTTTAAGTTTGACTGAGCAATGGTTCGGACTTCAGTTAATTTGTCCCTTAAAGTGTCAATGTATTGGGAAACTGTTGCGAGCTTAATAGATGGAGTGTCAAACCACTGCTCCTTTACTATTTTAAGGGTCCCCTTATTTGTCTCCCATATAGTAACTCGAACGGGAGAACCCCAATGACTCCTGGGGACATTCCCTGATGGCAAAGAGTAACAAGTCTATGCTTTCATCCCATTCCTTTGGTGTTCTATACAGTATTTTTTGAGCATTGATGTACAATGGTCCACACTGAGGTCTTTCATCACCTGTTTGGAAAAGATTGCTCGTAAAATTGGTGTCCTGATCGGATTAGATCTCTTTAGGAATGCCCACTGAAGTGAAAAGGTGCAAAAGATGTTTGATTACATTTTTTGAAGTGATGCTTTTAAGGGAAAAGCCTCAGGATAACGTGTACTGGTATCCATAACTGTGAGCAGGAATTGATTTCCCTTCTTAGTCTTTAGTAATGGGCCCACACAATCCACAACAATCTTTTCAAATGGTGTAGAAAATACTGGGATGGGCTTAATGGGAGCTGCTGGTATACTTTCATTTGGTTTTCCTACCATTTGACAAATATGACAAGATTTTAGGTACTTTGACACATCCTTCCTAAGTCCAGGCCAGTAATAGTGTTGGAGGAGCTTATTATATGTTTTCAGGATTCCCAAATGTCCTGAAATACCATCATGGGCAAGGGCAATTAATGCTGGTCTGACTGAGGAGGGAATTACCACTTGATGTATTTCAGACCACGTGTCTAGATGGGCAAGCTCAGGGGGCCTATAGGCCCTCATCAAAACCCCTTCCTGATAATAAAAGCACGGAAGGGTGTTAAAATCTTTACCCTCAACTGCTGCGTGATGAAGTTTATTCAAAGATGGATCAGATTGTTGGGCTTTAATGAGCTCATCCTTACTAATGGTCTTATTGTACAGATCTTCTGTGGGTAGGAAGATATTGGAGGTGGTTTTAGATGAAGGGCCCATTTCGCACACTCTGTGACCGGGTGACAGCACAAGATGGGAAAAAGATGAGGAATAGTTTCTTTAAGGTCAGTGGTGGAGTTGACAGGTAAGGGAGAGTCGACTGTCTTTATGTTAGAACCACTAAGATCTCTACCAGAATCGTACCAATAATAAATGAGAATGCACACAGGCATTGGGTCTTTCCTTATAGCTATTTACTTCCCCAGTAATCAAAGGGACATTGGAGGTGCACTTTAGCTAGAGATAGGAAGAATGGGATGAGAGATCTGAAATTAGAACACTCTCATTGAAATGCAGTAGATATATCAGGAATGACGTTAAACAGGAGGATAGATTGTGCTGCGCCCGTATCACGTAGTATACGAATAGGAAAGAACGAGACCCCTCTATGATTGAAATTTTTCCCTCATAGGTGAATGAAGAGAAGAGATCCTGATGGGGCCTTTCCACATTGGTATTTGCTATTGGTTTGGACTTGGGATCCAGGGAACTACTTTTAGCAATTCGACACTTTGGGTGTTTACAATTCTGGATCGTATGGCCTGGGTTTTTACAGTAAGAACAAGTAAGCTTGGTTGCATCGGGGGGAGTAGGTGTGGGACCTTTCGACCTACCACTCACGTTCCCAAGGTTATCATCAGAGGAGGACCTAACATGTCAGGAAGTACCACGTTCTCTACTGCCCAGTGACTCCACCAACAAAGCGTACGCATCAGCCAGCTCAGCAGCACGCCCTAAATTAACCTCTCCACGCTCCTCCACATGCTTCAAGATGTGGAAATGGTATCTTGCTCTTCCACTCCTCAGGACTACCAAATTTAACAAATCCTGAAATGTGGAAGTCTCTGTAACCTCTAACCACTTCTTAAAAAGCCTAAGCTTTTCTTGAGCAAACTCAGCTTAAAATTAGTAGGAAAATGGTTTAGTTAGTTTGAAACTTCTGCCGGTATCCATCTGGCGTGATAGCATAAGAGGTGAGGATATTCTTTTTACGTTATCATAGTCATCAGTCTGGTCTAAACAGTTATAAACTCTACGAGCCTTACCATATAATTTAGGAACTAACACTGACACCCACTGGTCCTTTGGCCACTCATTCTTCCCGGCTATTTTCTCAAAAGTCCTAAATGACCCGTCCATATCGGATTCATCAAACCCAGGAACAAGGGAAGAAGCAGTAGCAGGGTTAAAAGCAGCTAGTTTCTCTCTTAATGCCACTTCCTTTGATCTAAACTCCGATGTTAAGGTGACTTCTATCTCTCTTACCTGTAGTTCTTTCAGTCTAACCTCCTGCTCCAACTTGCCCCGTTCCATCATTTCCTCATGCTCCAACTTGGCCTGTTCCGACCTTCCCTCATGCTCCAACTTGGCCTGTTCCAACTTGGCCTGTTCCAACTTTTCTTCATGCTGCAACTTGGCCTGTTCCGACTCCTGCTCCAACTCGAGTTCTTTCATTTTGATTTGGAACTCGAACCTAGCTCGTTCCAGTTCTAAGGCGTTGAAGTTTCTTGGACATGGGCGTTAATCTGTCAACAGCGGATTCTTTTAAAACTTCTTGTTGAACCAACACTTCAATCACATGATTTTTTAACATTTCCTTAGTCAGTTGCTGTGAAAATGGAATATTGTAATAGTTGGCTATTTCTTTCCATTCTTTCTTCAGGATATTAACACGTAATTTAGCTACGGAAGGATTTTCAATAAAATCCTGGAGATCAAAACCTGAGGTGGCCATTGTTAAGAGAAATA
>NW_024737669.1:0-1950 GCF_018991925.1 Homarus americanus
TAATTAGCGATAATTTTAACCCCTTAATTGGTTATATTAATGAGGTGATATATTTTAATTACCTTTTTCTTAATTATGTTAGATGATTTTTGTGTCTTATGAGATTTTGTGAGTGGATGAAAGGCTTAGAAATACTTCCATATAACGGAATTATTTCGATATATTATCCGTTAGAATGGGATATCATATATAACGGAACCTCGATATAACGGGTTATCTTCTTTACATAGTTCGTTAGATGGAGGTTTCATTATATTACAGATCGTTTATATAACGGATTTCCTTCTCTATATAGTCCGTTAAATAAAGGTTTCACTATTACCATCACTACTTATGTCATCCCTACTACCACCATCACTACTACCACCATCACTATTACCACCAGCACTATTACCACCATCAATACTACCACCATCACTATTACCACCATCACTATTACCACCATCACTATTACCACCATCACTACTACCACCATCACTATTACCACCATCACTATTACCACCATCACTACTACCACCATCACTATTACCATCACTACTTGTGTCATCACTACTACCACCATCACTACTACCACCATCACTATTACCACCATCTGTACCACCATCACTATTACCACACCACTACTACCACCATCACTACTACCACCATCACTACTACCACCATCACTATTACCACCATCACTAACCCCACCTGCATCACTACTACCACCATCACTATTACCCACCATCACTATTACCACCATCACTATTACCACCATCCTACTACCACCATCACTACTACCACCATCACTACCACCATCACTATTACCCACCATCACTATTACCACCATCACTACTACCACCATCACTATTACCACCATCACTATTACCACCATCACTGCTACCATCATTACTACTGCCATCATCACTACTACCATCACTACTACTACTACCATCACTATTACCACCATCACTGCTACCATCATCACTACTACCATCACTACTACTACCATCACTATTACCACCATCACTGCTACCATTATCACTACTACCATCATCACTACTGCCACCATCACTACTGCCACCATCACTACTGCCACCATCACTACTACCACCATCACTTCTGCCATCATCACTACTACCATCACTACTACTACCATCACTATTACCACCATCACTGCTACCATTATCACTACTACCATCATCACTACTGCCACCATCACTACTGCCACCATCACTACTACCACCATCACTTTCACCGCCGTTGCTGCTCTGCCACCATCCTTCACTACCGTGCTATCTGCCATCGCTTTCTCTGCCACCATCACTGCCGCCATCACTCCTGCCATCACTGCTACCATTGCTATCACCATCGCTGTCTGCCAATCACTGCCATCACTGCTGCCATCACTACTACCGTTGCTATCTTAATCACTCTCTCTGCATCACTTTCTTTCTTAAATCACTTTACCACCGTCACTGCATTACTGTCGCCATCACTCTGCTCTGCCACCATCACTGCTGCATTGCTATCACCATCACTGCTCTGCCACCATCACTGCTACTGCATTTTTCTGCCGTGTACTCTGCACCGTCACTGCCACCATTGCTACCGCCATCCACTGCCATTGCTACCGCCATCACTGCCACCATTGCTGCTCTGCACCATCACTACTACCATTGCTACCACCATCACTGCTCTACCACCATCACTGCCACCATTACTGCTCTACCACCATCACTACTACCGTTACTATCACCATCACTGCCACCATCTCTACCATCATCACTACTCTCACCATCACTGCCACCATCTCTACCATCATCACTACTATCACCATCACTGCTACCATCTCTACCATCATCACTACTATCACCATCACTGCCACCATCTCTACCATCATCACTACTATCACCATCACTGCCACCATCTCTACCATCATCACTACTATCACCATCACTGCCACCATCT
>NW_024737670.1:0-35602 GCF_018991925.1 Homarus americanus
TAACAAGAGTATGTGTGTCTGGCACTATGTCGGCGTGTGTACTGTGGCGCCTCCGGTGACTAACAAGAGTATGTGTGTCTGGCACTATAAGCCGGCGTGGTGTACTGTGTGGCGGCCTCTGGTGACTAACAAGAGTATGTGTTCGGGCACTATAAGCCGGCGTGGTGTACTGTGGCGGCCTCTGGTGACCAACAAGAGTATGCGTGTTCGGCACTATAAGCCGGCGTGGTGTACCGTGGCGGCCCCTGGTGACTAACAAGAGTATGTGTGTCTGGCACTATAAGCCGGCGTGGTGTACCGTGGCGGTCTCTGGTGACTAACAAGAGTATGTGTGTCTGGCACCATAAGCCGGCGGTACTGTGTGGCCGCCCCTCTGGTGACTAACAAGAGGCACCCGCAAGCCGGCGTGGTGTACCGTGTGGCGGCCCTCTGCGACTAACAAGAGTATGTGTGTCTGGCACTATAAGCCGGCGTGGCGGGGGTACTGTGGCGGCCCCTCTGGTGACTAACAAGAGTAGTGTGTCTGGCACTATAAGCCGGCGTGGTGTACTGTGGCGGCCCGGTAACAAGAGTATGTGTCTGGCACCATAAGCCGGCGTGGTGTACTGGTGTGGCGGCCCTCCGGTGACTAACAAGTATGTGTGTCTGGCACTATAAGCCGTGGTGTACTGTGGCGGCCTCTGGTACTAACAAAGAGTATGTGTGTCTGGCACTACGGCGTGTGGTGTACTGTGTGGCGGCCTCTGGAGACTAACAAGAGTATGCAAAATCAAATTATGCCGGCGTGGTGTACTGTGGCGGCCCCTCTGCGACTAACAAGAGTATGTGTGTCTGGCACTATAAGCCGGCGTGGTGACCTGTGGCGGCCCTCTGGTGACCAACAAGAGTATGTGTGTCTGGCACCTTGTCGGCGTGGTGTACCGTGTGGCCGCCCTGGTGACCAACAAGAGTATGTGTGTCTGGCACTATAAGCTTGGCGTGGCGTACTGTGTGGCCGCCCTCTGGTGACTAACAAGAGCGTGTCTGGCACCTGGCGTCGGCGTGGTGTACCGTGTGGCGGCCTCTGGTGACTAACAAGAGTATGTGCGTGTCTGGCACCATAAGCTGGCGTGGTGTACCGTGTGGCGGCCCCTCTGCGACTAACAAGAGTATGTGTGTCTGGCACTATAAGCCGGCGTGTACTGTGTGGCGGCCCTCTGCGGATCAACAAGAGTATGTGTCTGGCACCGCGTCGGCGTGTACTGTGGCGGCCCTCCGGTGACTAACAAGAGTATGTTCGGCACTATAAGCCGGCGTGGTGTACCGTGTGGCGGCCTCTGGTGACTAACAAGAGTATGTGTCTGGCAATTATAAGCCGGCGTGGTGTACTGTGTGCGTCTCTGCGACCAACAAGAGGTTCGCAATTGCGCCGGCGTACCGTGGCCGCCCCTCTGGTGACTAAATGCGAGCGCGCAATCTGGCACTATAAGCCGGCGTGGTGTACTGTGGCGGCCCTCTGGTGACTAACAAGAGTATGTGGGTGTTCCGGCACTATAGCCATGGTGTACTGTGTGGCGTCTCTGCACGAAACAAGAGTATGTGTCTGGCAATTATGCCGGCGTGGTACTGTGTGGCGGCCCTGGTGACTGTTATATGTGTCTGGCACCATAAGGCGGCGTGGTGTACTGTGGCGGGGCCCTCTGGCAGACTAACAAGAAAGTATGTGTGTCTGGCACTATAAGCCGGCGTGGTGTACTGTGTGGCGTGCCCTCTGGTGACTAACAAGAGTATGTGTGTCTGGCACCATAAGCTGGCGCGTGGTGTACCGTGTGGCGGCCCTCTGGCACTAACAAGAGTATGTGTGTCTGGCACTGGCGTCGGCGTGGTGTACTGCGGCGGGCCCTCCGGTGACTAACAAGAGGCGGTGTCTGGCACTATAAGCCGGCGTGGTGTACTGTGTGGCGCTCTGGTGACTATCAAGCAGTATGTGTGTCTGGCACCTTATAAGCCGGCGTGGTGTACTGTGTGGTGGCCCTGGTGACTAACAAGAGTATGTGTGTCTGGCACTATGTCGGCAAAAGGGTACTGTGTGGCGGCCCTCTGGTGACTAACAAGAGTATGTGTGTTCGGCACTATAAGCCATGTGCGTGGTGTACTGTGTGGCGGCCCTCCGGTGACTAACAAGAGTATGTGTGTGTCTGGCACTATAAGCCGGCGTGGTGCATCGTGTGGCGTCTCTGCGACTAACAAGAGTATGTGTGTCTGGCACTATAAGCCGGCGTGGTGTACTGTGTGGCGTCTCCGGTGACTAACAAGAGTATGTGTGTCTGGCACCAGGCCGGCGTGGGTGTACCGTGGAAAGGCCCTCTGGCACTAACAAGAGTATGTGTGTCTGGCACTATAAGCCGGCGTGTGTACTGTGGCGGCCCGGTGATCAACAAGGCAGCGTGTGTGTCTGGCACCTATAAGCCGGCGTGGTGTACTGTGTGGCGGCCCTCTGGTGACTAACAAGAGTATGTGTGTCTGGCACTATAAGCCGGCGTGGTGTACTGTGTGGCGGCCCTCTGGTGACCAACAAGAGTATGTGTGTCGGCAGCACCATAAGCCGGGCGTGGTGTACCGTGAAGGCCCTGCACAACAAGAGTATGTGTGTGTCTGGCACTATAAGCCGGCGTGGTGTATCAGGGGCCTGGTGACTAACAAGAGTATGTGTGTCTTCGGCACTATACGGCGTGGTGCAAAATGCGGGCGGCCCCGGTGACTTAACAAGAGGCGTGCCCGCACCCATAAGCCGGCGTGGTACTGTGTGGCGGCCCCTCCAACAAGAGCATGTGTGTCTGGCAATATGCCGGCGTGGTGTACTGTGTGGCGGCCCTGGTGACAACAAGAGTATGTCTGGCACTATAAGCCGGCGGTGTACTGTGCGGCGGCCTCCGGTGACTAACAAGAGGCGTGTGTCTGGCAATTATAAGCCAAGGTGGTGTACTGTGTGGCGGCCCTCTGGTGACCAACAAGAGTATGTGCGTTCGGCACTATACGGCGTGGTGTACTGTGTGGCGGCCCTCTGCGACTAACAAGAGTATGTGTGTCTGGCACTATGTCGGCGTGGTGTACTGTGTATGGCCCTCTGGTGACTAACAAGAGTATGTGTGTCTGGCACTATAAGCCGGCGTGGTGGGTACTGTGTGGCGGCCCTCTGGTGACTAACAAGAGTATGTGTGTCTGGCACTATAAGCCGGCGTGGTGGTACTGTGTGGCGGCCCTGCGACTAACAAGAGTATGTGTCTGCACTATAAGCCGGCGTGGTGTGGTGTGGCGGCCTCTGCGACTAACAAGAGTATGTGTGTTCGGCACTATAAGCCGGCGTGGTGTACTGTGGCGGTTCGGTGACTAACAAGAGTGTGTGTCTGGCACTATAAGCCGGCGTGTGGTGTACCGTGTGGCGGCCCTCTGGTGACTAACAAGAGAAGGTGTGTCTGGCACTATAAGCCGGCGTGGTGTACTGTGTGGCGGCCTCTGGTGACTAAACAAGAGTGTGTGTCTGGCACCATAAGCCGGCGTGGTGTACTGTGTGGCGGCCTCTCCGGTGACTAACAAGCAGTATGTGTGTCTGGCAATTATAAGCCGGGCGTAGGTACTGTGTGGCGGCCCTCTGGTGACTAACAAGAGTATGTGTGTCTGGCACTATAAGCCGGCGTGGGTCTGTTCTGAAACATTTGCTCGAGAAACACGTGCAGAGTCTCGATTGGACGGCCTATACGGATTAAGACCCGCCAGATAATGGAACATGTACTCAGACTGAAAGAAGAAGAAGAAGAAGAAGAAGAAGAAGAAGAAGAAGAAGAAGAAGAAGAAGAAGAAGAAGAAGAAGAAGAAGAAGAAGAAGAAGAAGAAGAAGAAGAAGAAGAAGAAGAAGAAGAAAGAAGAAGAAGAAGAAGAAGAAGAAGAAGAAGAAGAAGAAGAAGAAGAAGAAGAAGAAGAAGAAGAAGAAGAAGAAGAAGAAGAAGAAGAAGAAGAAGAAGAAGAAGAAGAAGAAGAAGAAGAAGAAGAAGAAGAAGAAGGAAGAAGAAGAAGGAAGAAGAAGAAGAAGAAGAAGAAGAAGAAGAAGAAGAAGAAGAAGAAGAAAGGAAGAAGAAGAAGAAGAAGAAGAAGAAGAAGAAGAAGAAGAAGAAGAAGAAGAAGAAGAAGAAGAAGAAGAAGAAGAAGAAGAAGAAGAAGAAGAAGAAGAAGAAGAAGAAGAAGAAGAAAGAAGAAGAAGAAGAAGAAGAAGAAGAAGAAGAAGAAGAAGAAGAAGAAGAAGAAGAAGAAGAAAGGAAGAAGAAGAAGAAGAAGAAGAAGAAGAAGAAGAAGAAGAAGAAGAAGAAGAAGAAGAAGAAGAAGAAGAAGAAGAAGAAAGAAGAAAAGAAGAAGAAGAAGAAGAAGAAGAAAAGAAGAAGAAGAAGAAGAGGTAGAAGAAGAAGAAGAAGAAGAAGAAGAAGAAGAAGAAGAAGAAGAAGAAGAAGAAGAAGAAGAAGAAGAAGAAGAAGAAGAAGAAGAAGAAGAAGAAGAAGAAGAAGAAGAAGAAGGAGGAGGAGGAGGAGGAGGAGGAGGAGGAGGAGGAGGAGGAGGAGGAGGAGGAGGAGTTGACAATTCAAAGAGAAACAGATATTCTCGGTATGTGTGTATGTATGTATGTAATGTATGTATGTATGTATGACCTAATGAACATGAAAATAGGTGTTAAACAGTACACGTAAGACAACAAGATATCAACACACACACACTCACAAGTCATTACCATCCTCTTGCTAGGACGTAAATAATATTCTATTTATATACTCTGACTTAGATCTAAGAATAACTGTTATGGGGTAAACATAAGCTTTCTAAACTAACATAAGACTAAATTACCTGACTAAACAAAGGTTCTTTCTTTAGATAATTTAACAATGAAAACCTATTATAATATCTACAGGAAAGATTATTATGAAAAAAATATTTGAGAAAAATATCGAGAACAGAGAGAAGAATACCCCCCAAAAAAAAAAAATCAATAACATTTCCAATAATCACCAGAACTACCAGACGATAGGAACAATATCCTATCAACAACAACAACAATATAATTTGAGATTGCAGAATTACCACAATGACGTTATAATATTATTAATGCGCTTCAACAACTATAAGGTCTTTATGCACGTAAACAATAATTAATAATTACACGAATCCATTAATAATTAAAATAAATAAATAAAACAAATAAAAAATGCCAACAGCTATAATTATTTCTGATTTTTTGTTTTTTTTTCCACGAACTTTTCCTAACTGTAACGTAAAACACAATAAACAAATAAAAAATAAATAAATAAATAAATAACAATAAATAAAAACTCAGACATCACTGAGTTTCATTACATGGGGAATAAATCAGGAAAAACGACATTTTGTTTTAGATTGAGAAAGTTTGCAATAAAGTACTGAGGGGAAAAATGTTATGGGAAAATTTACAAGACTAGGATTATGTTATGGATTACATTACTGATTATTACCATCACAAGTATATGTCACAGATGATGTAACAGCGTAAGATTAAAAAGAAAGACAAGTTAGAAAAGACTGTTGTTAACCTGTTACCTCACCTCTTACATCATTCATGGACAGGTAGATAGATATGTGTACGTAAGGATATACTAATCACTTCTACCTTTCATAACGAGATCAAAATAACATGATCCAGAAAGACTTAATAATGTCGACAGTAGATGGAATTTGGTGCCTGGAAGTGAAGGACTGAGGTTCCAAGGAAACGAAAATCAAATTGATGTTTATTTTTCCCCAGACAACCCGACGAAATAAAATGATAATGGGCGATATTGGATGATTTAGAAACAGGTTTTATAGATTAATTTCGCCTTAATTGTGCCACGTGAACGCGACAAATAAGTCAAGGTAAATTCTCAGTATAATATTGTCATGATATTTATGGTTGTTCCATTTGTTCTTACACTAACCTGTCAGGTATATTCTACATCAAAAGTTACAAGGAATAATTATATTACGAACATCCTTTGAGAAATCCAACTTGAATTAACCAAAACCTAACCTAATCTGAGAGTAGCATATCGTTTTTGCTTATAAGTAAGTCCAATATAACTAAATAAAAAAATTAAGGCATACGAACAAAAAATCTTAAAAAAAAAACATAGACACAGGGTGGTTAAGCATACATTAGAGGTACAATCAGCTGCACTTATACCTGGTACAGTGGTTGGTATGTTTTGTGAGATGTGGCAACTTGTGTTGTTTATATCATATTTAAACTCCAGGTATACTGCAGACGACTGTACGTGAATGATGAAAGGCGTCAGAGGAGCTTAAATTATTTGGTTGTAAAAGAATGTACAAAAGAGTCAAGATTCGTGACTAAAAGCAAGGACTGTATGTTATAGTCAGTGATTAAAGTAAGTTCTAAAAGTAGGGGAGGAATAAAGTAATTAGTGATAATCTAGGAGTAAGTGAATAGAGGAAGGAGTAAGTTGATGATAACAGTAATGAAGAAAGTTTCAGTTTAATAGCCACGAGTTACTGTGTATATAGTAAGTTATACGTGCAATTATGGGCGAGGTCTACCAGTGGGGCACTTATATAGCCCCTGTCGTGATAAAGGAAGAGGGAGGAGGGAGGGAGGGAGAGGAGTGAAGGGTGAGAGGCGAAAGAAAAGAATAGGAGGGATGGAGGAGAGGGGAAAATGAAAGGACTGGAAACTCGTACAGTAAACACAAAACTACACACTTGTACGTACTCACAGCCTGTCCCCCTCTCTCACCTTAAGTAGCATACACACACACACACACACACACACACACACACACAAAGAAGAAAGTACACCGTCAAAACACAGCCACAAACCTTCTTGCACGATAAGAATTCAGAGCCACCACCAGCACAGGGATCCTGTTATCTCCGTCTTGCAGAGAAGCTCCAGAAGAGCCTAAACAACACTAAGTATGCAGGAGAAGCGGCCCACACCACCACGTCCACCACGGCGCTACACTGACCGACGTCAGGCTTACAATGAGATCAACACCAGCGAATATGCTAGTGTGAGCTTCTGACGTCGTCCCCAATCTGCGTTGATGGTTTTCCAGGCTTGATGAGACGACGAAATTAGAAATAAATTGCTTTCGTAGTCTCCCAAGCGAGGAAGAAGTAAAAGTAATTTCTACAAGTTAGATTAAAGCTATTGGATAAGTAATTTTGTCCCTGCATTACCTCAAGACCAGAGATAACAAAATATTCTACCAACAGTGTGAAAGAATGCAAATTTTCTCATCTTTTCTCAGGTAGCCCCAAGTTTTATTCTTCAAACTAAATTAACCAAGGAAGCATTCTCGTGTCCAGCTCCCCAGACCACGAGTAAAACACCTGGCTGACTCTCAATCCCAAATCTTACCTTCCTCAAACTGTCAGACCAGTTCTTACTTGGCCTTCAGACAGAGAGGATCAGTAGATAACAAAGAGAAAAACAAACATTCAAGGAAGAAGATAAATTAGAAAAACAAAGACGAATAAATCAATAAAAGAGCAATTATAAATAGTAAACATACATTTTATATAAAGAAAATCCTAAAATTATAACTGCAGAAATCCCAACAAACCATAACAATATTTCCAAAGGACCAGCACTTGTCATCACATAGTCAGTATAACAACACAGACACTGGAAAGCATGACCTCCATGACACGTCAATCCATATGGCGCATCTAAGGTAACTCTGGATAGTGTGTGTGTGTATGTGTGTGTATGTGTGTGTGTGTGTGTGTGTGTGTGTGTGTGTGTGTGTGTGTGTGTGTGAACATAAGCTGACAGCTTCTAGCAGGGGTCAAGAAAGCTATAACATCAAAAATTGTGTCTACGTTATCATCATCATCATCATCATCATCATCATCATCATCATCATCATCATCGTTACTAGCAGCAGCAGTAACAGAGGCACACTGGAAGAGTAGCATCAGTAAAGTAGGTGGGAATAACAGCAGCAGTGTTAGTAGGTGGAGTAACAGCAGTGTTAGCAGGTGGAGCAACAGCAGCAGCGGACAGCAACAATGTTTACAGCCTCAGACAGACTGTTGGTCCTCGATGAAGAAAAACGGGCATTGTGTGTCCCTGTTTACTGCCAATAAGTTCGTACCAGGACAACCTGATCATCTCTGTGTGTGTGTGTGTGTGTGTGTGTGTGTGTGTGTGTATGACGTGATGCACATAAAAATTTTCATGCAGAGAAAGTTGGACACACAGCAGTAGAAGAAAGTAGTAAAAGTAATATATTGTCGAATTGGTTGATATCAGGACAAGAATATTTACATTACGTTATGCGCATTAAATAAACACTCGAAATGGGGATTACCTTTAAGTGGCAATGTCGTAGTTTATATTACATCAAACTAAGTACAAATTATAAAGTTAAGATATCCTGCAATATAAATTGATACTCAAGGTTTGTTAATGTGATGGAGGTCAGGAATTAATGGTTTTACTGAAGATGGTGAGTGTTGTGTTTTCTGGTCACGATCGTTAAGGAACTGACGATGCCAGGTAATTTGACATTCAACGGTAGCTGGTAGGGACACGCAGGCAAAGGAATGTGACTCGCACAAGACTATTATTTTAATAGGGAGTATTATTTCCAATTCAGGTAACTATTAAGTATTACTTAAACTAAATATAACCTAAAATAAATGATCTACATTATATATATATATATATATATATATATATATATATATATATATATATATATATATATATATATATATTTCAGGTGAGTAAGACCAGCCTGTACTCACCCCTGAAGATGTGAATTACACGAAAGGCTTGGGAACTTGTGTTTTCTTTCCTTGTGGTTATCAATTATATATATATATATATATATATATATATATATATATATATATATATATATATATATATATATATATATATATATATATATATATATATATACAGGGAAAGTTGTACACCTCCAATGAAAGCACCACCTAGTGTAAGTAGTCCCTAGAGTGAAAGGAATGCGTAGTAAAAGCGGTACATTAGTGAAAGCAAACTATGTATCGCGAGAAGAATAAGTAGGGTGAAAGTAGAATCTGCCGTGGAGCTAGTAAGTGCTGTGAAAAAAAATACACCCAGTAAAAGCAACACACCTAGTGAAAGTAACACACCCAGTGAAAGTAACACACTCAGCGAAAACAACACACAAAGTGAAACAATACACCTAGTGAAAGTAACACAAAGGAAAGGAAGAAACGCACTGAAAGCTTACATAAGTGGGAGAGTCAAAAAGGACAAAAACATTCCCTTCTCTACAAAACACACACACACACACGCACACACACACACGCACACACACACACACACACACACACACATGAAGGCAAACTACAATTAACAAAAACAAAATCGCATGGATAAAAAATCGAAGCTTATTTACCAACCAATAATATGCGTAAATATCACAAGGAAATAATAAAGTTAATAAAAAAAGGCGAAACAAAAGACACGAAAATTAATTAACTAGAAAATACAAAAAATTCTGAAAAACTAATTCGAAAATTTATTACCAAACAAAAAAAAAACCGCACTAAAAACTTAATTAATCACTCCCTAAAAAACCCAGAAAGGCTCAGATTAAATAAAACAAAATAACAAAATCTCAAACAGTCGTACGTGA
Source organism: Homarus americanus (assembly GCF_018991925.1). NCBI lineage: Eukaryota > Metazoa > Arthropoda > Malacostraca > Decapoda > Nephropidae > Homarus > Homarus americanus. The sequence goes on from NW_024737670.1 coordinate 9,690, forward strand.
AAAAAAAATCGAAATAAAAAGAAGGGGGGAAAAATTAGTGGTATTTTGGTAACAGATTCCAACCATATCACGCGGGAAGTTGTATTCGGCCACCAGCCAAAAAATGCCAAGGACAAAAACACTGTGAACGAACACGTGAACAGGTGGGGCAAATCTCATTAAAATCATTAATTAACTTCATTATGGAAATTGGATACCTGGCTTTTACTCTAAACAATAGGCAAATTGAGAAGTGAAACACGGCTAGTTAACATGTGCGTGAAGCTGAAACGTTCCAGTGACCGAGTGTAAGGGAGGAGTGAAACGTTCCAGTGACCGAGTGTAAGGGAGGAGTGAAACGTTCCAGTGACCGAATGTAAGGGGGAAGTGAAACATTCCACTAACACAGTATAAGGGAAGCCTGAATCATTCCACTCACACATCAATACAGTATGAGGCAAGAGGGTATATCATTGAGTGGGACATTGACACACTCGGTGATAACATTGACGGATTGACGCAAGCAGGTACAGGTGTGGGCAGGTATGGGCAGGTGGGCATGGACAGTTAAAGACGAAAGCATGGGCACGCAAATAAATTCATACACGGTAAGACACAAGCAGGTACACATTCATATAGTCAAGCATACAATGAAAACACACACACACACACACACACACACTACATCCTTGACCACCGAAGGGTCAAGACGTACCTGGCGCTCCTCTCGGAGCAGCCAGGTCAACTGTTAAGTTGGCCCATACCAACCCCCTCCCCTGAACCCTCCTCCCCACCGGAATATCAACAAGTTCTCGCCAGAAGTTACAACTTCATTTAGGAAAGGAACGGAACCAGTGTTAAACAGAGGTGAACAGTGGTGAACAGTGCTTAAGTCAGTGAGAACAACTCAACAGTAACAGTCGTACCAACGTACACAGTTAGGTCCCAGGAATGGAACCAGTGTTAAACAGAGGTGAACAGTGGTGAACAGTGCTTAAGTCAGTGAGAACAACTCAACAGTAACAGTCGTACCCAAGTTAACCTTCACACAGTGAGGTCCCAGGTACCCAGTGAGGCCCGTGAGACCCAACAACAACCAGCGATGTGTTAATCCGTCTACGATAGGAAGGCCTAAGACCAAACCTCACTCATATAACACCATCTGTGAGGGAATTACTACACCACGTGAGGGAATTACCACTCAAGTCCCTCAAACACCATCTGTGAGGGAATTACTACACCACGTCAGGCCCCTCATAACACCATCTGTGAAGGAATTACTACACCACGTGATGCCCCTCATAACACCATCTGTGAGGGAGTTAATACACCACGTGAGGCCCCTCATAACACCATCTGAGGGAACTACTACACCACGTGAGGCCCCTCATAACACCATCTGCGAGGGAATTACTACACCACGCCAGGTCCCTCATAACACCATCTGAGGGAGCTACTACACCACGTGAGTTCCTCCTAACACCATCTGGGAGGGAGTTACTACACTACGAGTTTGCTGTTCAACACCTACATTAATCTGTATGTTCACTGTATGTTCCTTTACCTTTCTCTAATGAAGGCTTTTGTTTAACCACCAATGTATGTAATAAGTCATTTATGTCCAATGTATATTTTCAGCCTTCGGGCTGCAGAAATTTTTTTCAATAAACCGTTAATTATTATTATTATTATTATTATTATACATACACAGGAGGATAGGTAAATTCAAGGATGGTAGCATACACTCACAAAAGGTCACACACAGGCACGAAAGGACACGCACTCAACCCAGGGAACACCACAAGCGTACACCTTAGCACATGTAGCCAGCACATAGACACACACACACACACACAGAATCCCAAGTACCCAGCTGCCGTCATGTGACATTCACAAAAAAAAACTTGGAAATCAGATTTACATTATAAATAATTGTCATCTTGATTCATGAATTTAAGGAAGGTTACCGATTATTCTCTTTTTTGTAACTGATAGATAGTACAGTATAGTATATGAACAAAACAGCTATTTCCGTTTCATCTTGAAGTTAAAATAACCTTAAGTGTAATTCGACACTCTCTCTCTCTCTCTCTCTCTCTCTCTCTCTCTCTCTCTCTCTCTCTCTCTCTTTATCTATCTTAATATCTATCTATCTATCTCAACGTCAGAAGTGAAACGAAACGAAATATCAAGATTATTATCGTATAAACAAACACACTCAACGATGAAGCCAATTCTACGAAAAAGAAAAGAGAAGAAAAAAATCCATAAAAATGATTTACGTCGAAGGTTTTAATTAGCGTCGTGTTGAAATGAGTGTTGCAGGGAGCGAGTCTTTTTATTTCCAGATATTTGCTTTGTTTTTTGTTTGTGGAGGAAGCATCTGGCCTGAGTTTTTACCGTTTCATTAACTCATGGGTGACGGCGACTCTTATACGTCGGCTTATGTTACACGGGAGTTTGGGCTCTGTTGATCACTACTGCTGTTGACTCGTTTCATGGGGTATTGTTACACACATACACTCCCACATGAAAGAAAGAAAGAAAGAAAGAAAGAAAGAAAGAAAGAAAGATAAAGTCATTTTCGGACTATCAGACGATTATCACAACAACACAGCCTGTATGTCGTTGTGTTACGTTGTGTGAGGTCGTGAAGGAGGCGTAACAGCCTGAGACGGTATGCCTGTAGCCGTTAGGAAGATACGTGCTGTCCTTCTGTCAAGACTGTGCACATGACCGCCCTCACACGGCTCATAACACCACGACCATATGGCGGAGACCAGTGCTGGGTGTTTGTCTCTCGCCCGCCCTGCAGTCCAGACTTTAACTAACTGTATTATTTGTCTCCCTGAACCATTAAGGAAGTTAGCTAGCTTGGCAGCGCTTCCAGTGTTATGATGTGGGAAGGAGTCATGTATGGTTCAAGGAGAGGAACGTGTGTGTGTGTGTGTGTGTGTGTGTGTGTGTGTGTGTGTGTGTGTAATAATAATAATAATAAACGGTTTATTAATAGAGTTGCAGCCGGTGGCTGTACAGTACATAAATCAGGAGTTGTTTATTATTTTAACAATAGATGGGATGGTGCTGTTCTTATATCTATCGGTGCGGGCTCTTATGGGCTGAATTTTGTTGTAGTGGCGGACTGCGCGAGTTGGGTGGGGGGCTGCAGGTGGCAGGAGGTGGCGATGACGAGGGTGGTGCAGTAGTCCACTGCCAAACCTTTCCAGTGCTTGGTGGTGGAGGTCACTGAGGGATGGCATTTCCAGGGTGGAGAGAGCGTTGGTGTAGCCGGAGTATTCTGCGCCGAGCATGATTCTGCAGGCCCTTTTCTGTACCTTCTCTAGCTGACGTTGTTGGGTGGAGTTGAGAGAAGACGACCAGGCTGGTGACGCATACGTTAGTTTGGGGAGAATAAAGGCGTTGTAGATGGTCCTCAGCTCTGGCGTGGGTGTCCCAAGTGACCTAAGTCGTCGTAGCATGTAGAGACGGTACGAGGCTGCCTTGACTGTGTTATTTACATGGGCCTTCCAGTCAAGTTTGTTGTCTATAGTTACACCCAGGAATTTGGCGACTGCACCAGCTGGAGAGGATGGGCACCCACTGTGACTGCTGTGTGTGTGTGTGTGTGTGTGTGTGATGTACTGGGAGGTTATGTGGAAATATTAGGTAATTGATTTAATATTCCTTTTCTCTATAATCCCCTTATACCCCTTCACCTTGACTCGTGTGGGACTGCTTCTGTGGGTTGCGGCAGCCGAGTGGATACTGCACTCGACTTCTGTCTTAAGGGTCGCTGGTTAACGTCCGGGGAATCCTAAAGTTCACCCAACTGTTAATGGGAACCTAACTTTACAACCCAGGAAGTGAAGGTGTTAGGAGGGCAGTGCTGGACACACTGCCTCCTTGTGTATCGAGAAAAAAAAAAGACTTGGTTTACGGTGTGTTATATCCGCCTACCAGACTCACTTTCACTTTCCCAGTCATGAATTCTCTCTCTCTCTCTCTCTCTCTCTCTCTCTCTAACACAACGCAGATCATAATATCAAGCTAAGAAAACGAAGAGATCTGTTCCCCGCTTATTAATTTATATAAACCACGAGAAAATTAATATATACAGCGGTGCAGCAGCTTGGGGCGTGACTCACCAACACCCTCACTGTCCAGAACTTAATCAAACCAGATTCAATGTTGAGCTTAACCAGGATTAAACTTCAGGTGGAAATTAATCTCTCCCCGAGGTCTTGCACTCTCCTCTCCTCCTGCTTGTTAAGAGTGAACATGGAAATAAGGAAGTAATTAATAAATCAATGAGGAAAAATTTCGATACAGACAACGAGAGAGAGAGATTTACTAGCTATTAATCACCATCACTATACCCAAGTATGTTTCTATTCACACCTGGAATAAGGTATATTCACGACGTGCAAATTAATTTTACCTGGATTGAAGACTAAGTATGGCCCTTCACTACACCTGAATACCCTGCTCGAACCTGAACCTGAATGACCTGCGGTTGAACCCAAATGACCTGTGCATGGGCCTGAATCACAACTTAAATGAACCTGAATGACCTGTGTGAACATGGACCTGAATGACACAGCAGTCTTGGCTTAACTGACGTGGTAATGGTTGTGAAAGAGAATGAGGGTAAGCGAGGGAAGATCAAGTTGGGAACAGGGATGGGAATGAGAGGATTAACGGGGGGAAGGAGAGAGAGAAGGGGAGAAGAGAGAGGGAATGAGAAGGTAGAGGGAATGAGAAGGTAGAGGGAAAGGAAAAACAGCAGCAACAGGAATAAAAAAAAGTGAAAGGTAGAATAGGAGGAAAAAGACAAAAGTGAGTAAGATTGTAAGTGAGAATAATGAGGGAAAGATAATGAGTGATAAAGAATAGGAGTTACATGAAGAATGGGAATAAGAGGAAGGAAAGAAGGTGAAATGTATTCTTGGATCTCCTACCACAACCCTGAACTAAGAAAGAAGGTCAATAGGTGACTCCTCGTTGACCTCCTGAAAAATTTAGTTTGAAAGAAGAAGAGGCGAAAGGTCTTATCTCCATCTTCTTATCATTTTCTTATTATATTTGCATTATTTTCTTGCTTTATCACGATGTTCTCTTGTTCTCATTGTACTTCTGTTTATTTCTTCTTTTTTTTTATCTTATTACGACATTCTTTTCTAACCTCATTTTCTCCCTATTCTGTAATTATTATTATATATTTCCTTTTATCTCTTCATTCTCTTTTTTCATCTTATCGCGACATTCTCTCTCTCTCTCTCTCTCTCTCTCTCTCTCTCTCTCTCTCTCTCTCGTGCGTCATTCCGCGTTGACAGCAAAAAAAATAAAAAAAAGAAAGAAGGAAAAAAAGAAAAAAGTCAACGCCCAGTCTCTTCTTCCAACTCGCTCGTCCTATCATTTTTTCATTCCCAGGCGAATCATGCAGAGGTGACAGGGAGGCGAGACCCGAGGCTATATCAGTGTTTATCTGTATTTCCTACCTTGAACATACTGGGGGGGAAAAAAAATGTTGACTGCTGTCCATATTTTTTCCCCTACACGATTTTTTTCCTCCCGTCAGAAGCTTATGGGTTGGTTTTAATAGTTTTGGAGAAGAACGAAAAGAGAGAGAGAGAGAGAGAGAGAGAAAGACGAGTCATGATAATTTTGGCGAAGGAAAAATATGAGATAGACAGGAAGAGAATAAGAGAAATCCACAGATGAATAAAGAAATAATAAAAAAACAGATAGACAGACAGACATAAAAAAAATAACAATATAAACAACAAATTCTACCTCAAGGGATATGAGCTGAGGCTAAGAGTGAGTGAGCGGAGGAGTCTCATGTTTACTCCCTCTCTATCTCTCTCTGTCCTTAACCCCCTTCTCTCTCTCTCTCTCTCTCTCTCTCTCTCTCTCTCTCTCTCTCTCTATCCTTAACCCCCTCTTTCTCTCTCTCTCTGTCCTTAACCCCCCTTTTCTCTCCCCCTCTCTCTCTTTCTCCTTAACCCCTCTGTATCTCTCTCTCTGTCCTTAACCCCTTCTCTCTCTCTCTCTCTCTCTCTCTCTCCTTAACCTCTTTCTCTCTCTCTCCTTAACCCGCCTTTTCTCTCCTTATCTCTCCCCTCTCTCTCTTTCTCCGCTCTCCTTGTCCCCTCTCTCTCACCCCCCATCTCTCTCACCCTCTCACCCCCCCTCTCCCTCTCTCATCCCCTAACCCCTCTCTCTCTCCCTAACCCCTCCTCTCCTTACCATCTTTAAGGACTTCTCTATCTACTTCTCTGCCCTTAACGATGCATTGTGAAACACGTTCTACATCCGTTCTTCAATGTATGTATAACTTGTATAATTGTTCTTCACTGAATTGTATAACCCTTATATGTGTTCTCCACTGTATAGAACCTGTATACCCCTCAGTGTATAGTACCCCTGCCCCTCACTGTATAGTACCTGTATACCCTTACATCACTATATAGTACCTGTATACCCGCCCATCACTGTATAGTACCTGTATACCCTGCCCATGTATCACTGTATAGTATAGTACCTGTATACCTACCCATCACTGTATAGTACCTGTATACCCGCCCCTCAGTGTATAGTACCTGTATACCCGCCCATCACTGTATAGTACCTGTATACCCGTCAGTGTATAGTACCTGTATACCCGCCCATCACTGTATAGTACCTGTATACACCCATCACTGTATAGTACCTGTATACCCGTCCATCACTGTATAGTACCTGTATACCCGTCCATCACTGTATATCAGTACCTGTATACCCGCCCCTCAGTGTATAGTACCTGTATACCCGCCATCACTGTATAGTACCTGTATACCCCCATCACTGTATAGTACCTGTATACCCGTCCATCACTGTATAGTACCTGTATACCCGCCCATCACTATATATACCCTGTATACCCGCCCATCACTGTATAGTACCTGTATACCCCCATCAATGTATAGTACCCCGCCCATCACTATAGTACCTGTATACCCGCCCATCACTGTATAGTACCTGTATACCCGCCCATCACTGTATAGTACCTGTATACCCGCCCATCACTATATAGTACCTGTATCACTGTATAGTACCTGTATACCCGCCCATCACTGTATAGTACCTGTATACCCGCCCATCACTGCCTGTATACCCGCCCATCACTGTATAGTACCTGTATACCCGCCCATCACTGTATAGTACCTGTATACCGCCCATCACCTGTATACCCCGCCCATCAGTACCTGTATACCCGCCCATCACTGTATAGTACCTGTATACCCGCCCATCACTGTATAGTACCTGTATACCCGCCCATCACTATATAGTACCTGTATACCCGTATAGTGCCCATCACTTATAGTATACCCGCCCCATCACTGTATAGTACCTGTATACCCGCCCATCACTGTATAGTACCTGTATACCCGCCCATCTCCTTTTTGGGGACCTACAGTATCTCACAAATGGACTCTAATCTTTCCTACATTACCCAACTGAAGGATCTTTAAGCATTTCCTACGTATCTACCGAAACAAAAAAGGATCTCAAATTAATTCCCTAAAATAAATCCTACCAGCCCTCCCCAGCCCTTACGAACCCTCACCAGCTCTTCCCATCCTTCACCATTTTTCCCCATCCCTTACCAGCTCTCCCCATCCTTCACCAGCCCTCACCAGCCCTTACCATCTCTCCCTCGCTAGTTCCTCCCCTGGTCGAGATAAACACACATGTTTTCCAGCCGTCGCCGCCTGAGTGGGCTTTAAGGGTCAACCCAGATTTGTGGAAGTAAACACGTCCTCAAAGAAAAGAAAATAATAATAATAATAATAATAATAATAATAATAATAATAATAATAATAATAATAATAATAACAATAATAATAATAATAATAATAATAATAATAATAATAATAATAATAATAATAACAATAATAATAATAATAATAATAATAATAACAATAATAATAATAATAATAATAATAATATTAATATAAATTAACCTCGGGGCTTGGTGGATGCATTAACCTTCTCTCCTGTATTTCTGTTTCCTAAAAGAATGGAGAACAAAGAAGACTGGGGTGTGCTGGTGTGAGTGGATACAATTTGAATGACAAGAAAACAGATGCTGACGTAACAATGAATGAAGGGATCTAGAATTCCTTTGGCTGTGAGTGAAACAAATGTGAATGGTGGAAGGGAAGTAAGCTCCTGCAGGGTTAAACGATGGAGGATGAGGGATGAGATAATGCGAATGTATACGTGTTTGAAGAATGTTGCAACGGCCGAGTGGATACAACATTCACCCCCCGTCCTAAGGGTCGTTGGTTCACGCTTCAGGGCACCGAACTGAACATGGATAGTCTAGGTTTATAGTTGGGGAAATTTAGGTGGTCGAGTGCAATGCCGGAAACAATGCCTCTTGATACACTAAATTAAGGGTTAGTCTACCGGGTTATGTATTTTAACTTGTCTTAAGAGGTCGTCTGGCGTGTGCTGGCCACCTTCACGCACGAGCAATAATAAAACAGAAGATAAAAGAGAGAGGTTCTGGGAAGACATTTACTGCAGTGTGAGGTTCGTTGTGCGAGAGTCAAGTGATGGTAATGGGAATATTAAATAACTAAGAGAAATTTTAAGAAAGTGGAAAGGATTGTGAGTGAATGTGTGTGTGTGTGTGTGTGTGTGTGTGTGTGTGTGTGTGTGTAATAATAATAATAATAATAATAATTAACGGTTTATTGAAAGAGCTTGGCAGCCAGAAGGCTGAAAATATACAGTTACATATTTGGGGAATGGGTTACGAATTACAAATAATATACAAGTGACATAAGTAACACAAATAAGACATATAGTAACTTAGATGGGGATCAGCTCAAACTACAGTTCATTTCAACATAGTGACAGTGTAGGGAGCAGTGTTTACTGGGAGTGAATACACTGATTTATTACATGTTATTGATAATTTTTACAATGGTTGGGACTGGGCTGTGTGTGTGTGTGTGTGTGTGTGTGTGTGTGTGTGTGTGTGTGTGTGTGTGTGTGTGTGTGTGTGTGCCACTGGATGTCATAAGTCGAATGGTTTATGGATAAGCAGTGGTAGACATCTGGAGGTTATTCTTCAGCAGGGTAAACACCACAGAGGAAGACATGGATTAAGAGAACACTAGTGAAAGCAATGTAAGAGAGAGTTAGAGATATATATGGATTTCAGGCTACCATTCCTCGTTTTATTACTATTATTATTATTATTATTATTATTATTATTATTACTATTAGAAGTAGTGGTAGTAACAATAGTAGTAGTAGTACTGCAGGAGACTAAAATTTATAGGAGACGGAAAGCAAAACACCGATGACGTTGCAAGAAAGTTTGGAAACAAAATGCGAGTGGGACAAGTGTCTTTGGCGGTAAGATCTCTCACACAGGAATCCTCCGGTGGGGTTCTACCAACAAACAGATACATCCCCCTGCAAGTGAAGACGAAGGCATCAGGTTCTAGGGTGACTATATCCCACCAAATGCTGTCCTGTTCGAGAAAATAACAGGAGGGATGGTGTGGAAAAAGGCACTGAAGACTCAGGAAGGTGCCGGCCCTTCAGGTCTGGATGCAAACGGTTGGAGAATCATCCTCAGCACTAACAAGTTTGGCCCCGTAGCAAATGATCTCTGCACTGCCATTGCCGTCCTTGCAAGAAAGCTGGCATCCTCGTGCTGCCAACACCTTCATGCTCTGACGGCCTGCCGCCTCATTCCCCTGGATAAGAATCCAGGATGTAGGCCGAAAGGGGTGGGGGACGTGCTGAAGCGGATCATCGGAAAATGCAAAATGGAGGTGGTAAAGGATGATGTCAGGGCAGCAGCAGGGAACCTGCAAGTTTGTGCTGACCACCAGGCTGGAGGGGAAGCTGCCATTCACGCCATGATAACGATATTTGAGCAGCGCGATTGTGAAGCCGTTCTCCTGGTGGACGCTTCAAACGCATTCAACATACTTAACCGCAAGGCCGCACCGCACAACATTAAGATCAAGTGTCCAAGCTTTGCAATGTATTTTGAAAACTCCTATAGGAATCCATCAGACCTGTATATAGTAAAGAAACAAGGCTCTAAGACAGTGGTTCCCAACCTCGTTTGCCCCATGCACCCCTTTCACCATATGTCAGAATGTCATTCCCCCCTCCTTTCCAAGATTGTCTGCCTCAAAAAGTGCATTCCAAATAATATGCATATATTACTGAAAATCCTTTACTTTTTCCATATTAGTATCAGTTTCCCCCCCCCCTTGAAAACCTGAGGGGGGAAATTCCCCCCTGGTTGAGAACCCCTGCTCTAAGAGGTGATACCATCATACAGTCAACCGAGGGAACAACGCAGGGGGACCGTTGCAATGGCAATGTGCGCAATAGGCCTATCCATGCTCCAACACACAATAAAACTTGAAACAACTGAGGTCAAGCAAGTGGCATACGCTGATGACCTTACAGGAGCAGGAAAAGTGGAGGACATCAAAAAGTGGTGGGACCTGGTAACATCACGAGGCCCACAAATAGGGTACCACTCAAACGCCAGCAAGTCCTTCCTCATTGTGAAGCTAGAACATAATGAACGGGCAATGGAGGTGTTCGGTGGAAGTGAGGTCAAAATAACAAAGGATGGCCAAAGACACCTAGGTGCAGTAATCGGCACGACGGACTTCAAGACCGAGTACGTAACGGGAAAGGTGAATGAGTGGGTTAGGGAAATCCAAGCTCTGTCTGAGATTGCTAACACAGAGCCACATGGAGTCAAGCATCGCTGGAACTACCTGATGCGTACTATCCCTGATATAGGACCCCTCCTCCACCCTCTGGAAGAAGCTATCAGCGTCAATTTCATTCCCAAATTAGTGAAACACCCTCACTTAACCCCAGCAGAAAGATCACTCCTTGCACTACCACCGAGACTGGGAGGAATGGGATTGAACAATCCAGAGGAGATAGCTGCCACCGAACAACAAAACTCAGTTAAGCTCACGGCAGCCCTCACAGACCACATAATAGCTCAGAACGCAACAGGGGAGGTGGATACCAATGAAGTAAACAAGATTCGAAGGTCCATTACGACAGAACGACAGCACGACCAAAGTGATAAGTTGCAGCAACTGTTGCTGCAAGTACCAGAGAATTTGAAAAAAGTAGCTATAGCGCAGGAGGTGGGCGCCTCGAACTGGTTAACAACGTTACCGATAAGGGCTAATGGTTTCAGTCTCAATGAACAAGAATTTACAGATGCCAATGCTCTAAGGTACAGTAGGCCAGTAGAAGGTTTGCCCTCCCAATGCGTGTGTGGCTCTTCCTATGACGTCGATCACGCCATGGTGTGCAAGAAAGGGGCGTCATATGCATGAGGCATGACGAAGTAAGGGATCTCACAGCAAATATGTTGAAGGAAATCTGCCGTGATGTCAGGGTAGAACCGACCTTCCTTCCATTGGACGGTGATAATTTCCAACATAGGACTTCAAACACATCCAACGAAGCCCATGTTGACGTCAATGCTCGAGGATTCTGGACGCGGGGACAGCGAGCCTTCTTCGACATCAGGATTTTTTATCCCATGGCCGCATGTCACCGTAACTTAGCTCTCGATGCTGCACACAGGAGGAACGAGAACGACAAGATAAGGGAATACAGGGAAAGAATTCAGAACGTTGCTCAAGGTAGCTTCACTCCTCTAGTGTTCACAACCTCTGGTGGGATGGGACCAAGTGCAAGATGCTTCTACGCCAGACTCGCGGAGGTGCTATTCGAACAGAAGCAGCAGCCCAGAAGTTACGTTACAGCCTGGATGAGATGTCGACTGTCCTTCTCTCTCCTTAGGTCGGCTTTGCTCTGCCTCAGGGGAACGAGAGCATCGGCCCCAAAGCCGACAACAGTTGCAGATATTGACTATGAGGCAACAGTCACTGAATGCCGCATAGATCTGCGGCTCAACTAACTCAACACAGCTAGGATAGCTACTTATGTATTAGTATATTTAATTTTAAGGTAATAAAATGGCGGCGAAGGTGTGGCTATAGGGGGAGGATGGAGGCCACGTAATTTAAACAAGAACAAAAGTAGTTAGTAGTAGTAGTAGTAGTTAAATTCATCATATTTTCATTTACATATCCTGAGTCAAAAAAACATACAGACACATACACGTGTTTCCAATTCATCAGAAGCACCTAAAAAAACCCTGTCGTGACCCGTTAGTAAAAGAACAGTAAAAGAAATAGCTATGTTATGACCGAAGTGGAGAGGCGGTTCAGTTTTTGACAGATTCCCGCCCCAAAAAGAAATATGGCGGTCCTATACATATAAATATAGTGGGAAAAATTGACAATAGAGGGTGTCAGAGAAAAAAAGAGATTTAAATGGACACGAGGGGCGCCAGGGATGGAAAAAGTGCGTGAAATTGTCGACACGGAGTAGCGGAAAATAGTTAGAATTCGTGACAAGCGGAAACTAGCGGAGGTATTTCACCGAGTGGATTGACGACATTACCCTGCACGATGGTGGCCGCTTTTCCTGCACCATACTACACTGCTCTACACCATAGTACAGTGTCCCACACCATACTACACTGTCCTACACCACGATATACTGTCCCACACCATACTACACTGTCCTACACCATACTATACAGTCCTGCACCACGCTTGACTGTCCTACACCACGCTACACTGTCCTACACCATACTATACTGTCCTACACCACGCTACACTGTCCTACACCATACTACACTGTCCTACACCACGCTACACTGCCCTACACCACGCTACACTGTCATACACCACGCTACACTGTCCTACACCATACTACACTGTCATACACCACGCTACACTGCCCTACACCACGCTACACTGTCATACACCATGCTACACTGTCCTACATCACGCTATACCATACATACTACACTATCCTATAATGATTGCCCCCCGTGTACGAGGAAGGTCGACTCAAGGGCCACATAGGTGTAAATTTTTTTAAGGTGCAGAAGCTGTCGCCAACACCCTAAGTTAACGAGAAGACTGGACAACTCGCCAACTAAAACCCCAGAACACAATCCGCAAATCGATTAACATCCAGGTCCCAATTACTGCTGGGTAGACAGACGCAGATGGCGTAAAGAAACTTGCCCATAGTTTCACCCTGCCTGGGAATCGAACCCAGGTCCACTCGCTTGGGAAGCGAACATGCTAACCATTACACCACAGGTCGCCATACACAAATTGCTGTGTGGTGTAATATAGTGTAGTGTGGTGTAGCTACACTACACTATCATACACCACGCTACACTACACTAAGATACTACACTATACAACGATAAAATACACTACACTATATTACACCACACAACAAATACAATACACCACAAGCACTGCACTATACAAAACCACAATAAACTACACTATATTACAGTACAACACGCAACACTACACCACACAACACCCCAATACACTACAAAACACTATATTGTCAGTCTCGCTGTATAGGGTGTAGAGCACACCTTCTGTTGGTGTCCCCTCACACAGTGCACCTACTTACTGTGTATATTACCCGCGCTCAGAGCATTGACGACGAGGGGAGTGTAATCGACATACATGTGTGTGTGTGTGTGTGTGTGTGAATTATAGTCTAGAAACGATAATTTTCAATGTCTCTCTCTCTCTCTCTCTCTCTCTCTCTCTCTCTCTCTCTCTCTCTCTCTCTCTCTCTCTCTCTCTCGATGTACTCACAGTCGAGTCTATCAACCATCAGTAGCACTGACCTGGAAATAAAAAGAAACATCTTCGAAATATTACCATTGTTATATAAAGGAATATTACACTCAAATATGGTATATAGCTTAAGGGTGACCAATTATAATTAAGTAATATAATTTGACTGAAATTATCAATTCCAGTAATATAATCTACCAACCGGTTGTGTTTCACTTAAGAAAAGTTTGTTTTGGTTTAATCTGCTCCTATATTAATGAACAAAAAACTATCATAATAATGTATAGTTGTAATAGTAACACTAAGAGTAGTAGTAGTAGTAATAATAGTACTTTTTATGATTGACGTTTCAAAACCTTGTGTAAAAAAAACATCAACAAAAGCCATCTGGTAAAATAAGTATTACTAACAACAGTACCAAGTAACACAAAAGGAATAGCAACACCAATATTGACAGCATCGGTAACAGCAACAACAGCATCAGAAATAACGTCAAAAGCACCAAGAACAGCTTCAATAATAACAAGAACAGCATGAATAATTACAACAGCAATAACAAGTAACATCATCAATGACATCAATAATAACAACAACGTCATCAATAACAATAACATCAGTAACATTAATAACAACAACAACAAAAGCACAATAATAACAGTAACAATAGCAACAACAGCATCAATAATAACAGTAACAGCATCAATAATAACAGTAACAGCATCAATACTTAATAACAGCAACAATTGTCACTATTCAGAGCATCAATAACAGCAACGACAGCATTATTAATAACAGCAACAACAGCATCACTAATAACAGTAATAACAGCATTTTTAATAATAGCATCATTAACAACAGCATCAATAACAGCAGCAACAACAGCATCAGAAACGTCAACAGTAGTACCACCAAAAACAACAACAACGATAGTAGCATCAACAACAACAACAACAGCAGCAGCAGCACCATTAACAGCACACCAGTAAATAGCAAAAGCCATCATAAAAGTACCTCCAGTACGAATAATCAATCAAATAGCGCCTGGCGTTCACCTCCGTCTGACACTAACGCTACTTTATGACAGCTATAGAGCCAGAGGAATGTTCTCCTCCCCTCTCTGCCTGTACCAGCGGCGCTTCCTCCTTACCAACTATCAGTAGTGTTTAACCTCCATCAAGACACCAATATCCATCCGCTGTGTGTTGAGTCGTTCCCAGGGAGTGAAGGTGAACCAGACTTCTTCTGCAGAAAGTTGATAAGATTATGTTCTTGTCTCTAAAGAGAATAAAAGGTTAGATGATTTTTATTAGAGCGAAAATTAAGGTCCTCAGGGTTCTTAATGGTGGACTTGCTTCAGCCTTGAGCTTGTAAATAACACATTGGAAGATTGACAAATAAAGCCACGACTTAATGAGTACGGACGAGGAGGAACAATAAGTAAGTGTTGAAAAAGAACAAAGGAATACGTCTGAGATAAACCACAGGGTGGAAGTAAGCTTTAGAATCGTCTTAAGGCATCAGGAGCGGATGGTATCACTCGAAATGTTGAGGAAAAAAGTGGTAAAAGAAAAGATAATGAACGCAACGTGTTTATTAGTTATGTGTAAATAAAGGATGATTACCAGTCATTTCTGTGAACGTGTGTTATTTCCCAGTGTTAAGAAAAAGATGGTAATAACCGAAAAAAATTAAACATATAAGTATAAATGGGAAAATACAAAGAGATAGACTGTATTAGGAGATGAATGAAGAGGCTCAGAAATGGAAGAGGATCGTGGATCAAGTGTTTGTGTTCAGGTGGAAGACATCTGGAGGAGATAAGTATTTTGGGGGAAGTTATTTGTGGACTTAAAAAAGCCGATGGCAGAGTTGACAATATAGGAAATACTAAATAAGTACATACGAAATTAATGTAATAAGGCTAAATGTTGTGTAAAGATTCTTTTATAAAATGTGTTGGGAAGAGACGAACTAACTCCTGTTGATAAAAGAACTCGGGGCAAGGAAGTGCAATGGCGCTGTGGTTGTTCAATATTAATATGTATGTGGCGGAAATAGAGATGAAAGTAAGTGTACAGAAGACGGATGTAAGTCTGAAAGCGAGAAAGGCCATGCAAATAGAAGGTGAATTAGCTGCTGTTTACAGATCAAACTCCTTTGACAGCCACTACAAACTGATAGTTGCCAATATCAAAAATTTCGATTGGAAAAAAATGAAAATACAATTAAATTAAAGAGTGAAAATTAGTAGAGAATGGAGAATCAAATACTAGTTTAAATGGAGATAAAATACAGTAATGAGGTGTTAGGTGTCTGTTAGTGGTTGACGAAATGGATCATAAAATGACTTAGGTGATGGAAGTAAGAAACGACAGACATAATGGACTTAAAGGCAACTTATATGGGATGAACAGAATGCAAAGAACAACAAACACAGATACAAAAGAGAGAGAGAGAGAGAGAGAGAGAGAGAGAGAGAGAGAGAGAGAGAGAGAGAGAGAGAGAGAGAGAGAGAGAGAGACACCCCTTCATAGTTATTTCAGCGGTCAAATTGAGAATGTATTAGCTCAGATGACGAGTGGATAGATAGATAGAAAGAAAGATAGATAGATAAAGAGGGGCCACCATTGACCCACACTCCACCTCCATCATCATGACAGTAGTGGTCAGGCTTCTCCCCGCTGTGAACATGTTAGCTCAGGTGATGATTGGAGGGCCAGCTGCGTGAAGGAGGACAGGTAAGTGTTGACTGGTGGTGATAGCCCGACTGAAAACGATGGAGAAATAGTGGCAAAGAATGAGGGAACGAGGAAAGGAAAACAGATAGATCGTAGAGAAAGAGGAAAGACATGGCAGAGTTGGAAGGAGAGCTCAAAAGAAAACTTAATACTAGATTACCAAAATAACGTGAGATTAAAATTTATCCTGCATTTAAAAGACTTGGAGTCATTTGAAAATCGTTCATGAGACAAATTTGGTGTGTGTGTGTGTGTGTGTGTGTGTGTGTGTGTGTTTATCACACAGATTAATATGAACAATACACAGAGATAAAGTTATATAGTTCTCAAGTGTTTATTGAGTCTCGGTAATCAACTCGTAATCGGATTCAAACTATGAACGCGTCTGATCTGTTAGAGCTGGGTTCTTTGATACTGATCACTGGTAAGACAGAGATACTTCCCTTTGGTGAGGATTAATATCTCTCTTTTTCTCTCTCTCTCTCTTCTCTCTTTCTTTCTGAACAGGATGTTATAAAAAGTAGTAGATTAACAATAATTATTTACTATTGAATTTTAAAAAAATATACTTATTAGGGAATGTATAGAAGATGTCGTAATTCACTTTCCATTCTCCTAATTTTTCAAACTCTGATAAATGCACTTGAATTCATTGACATTAATAAAATATTCGTAACATCAGCTGGGTACAATCATTACTACAATGTTTTTAAAAAACAGGTGCAATAACAGGTGATCAGCTTGTGATGTATTACTTTAACTATTCCATAACAATAAACAACATTCAAATGGCCAGAACTTCCTACATCATTTGCATCCAACAATGTGTTCAAGTCAATAAATTCATTTCATGCGTATAAAATTAAATTTAATTTTCTCAAAAACAAAATTTAGTCAATAGCCGACCATCTTCGGTGTTGATAACATCAGCTTTTGCTCGTAATTTCATCACATTTGACACTTTCTCTTAGTGATTATATCAAGTTCACCATTGAGTCGTTGTATTATATTTCATATATACTGATATTCACTCACAAAGACAGAGCGACCTTAATGATGAGAACAAACTGTAGCACCGAACTTATGGTCCTATTTGACTGATGAACTCATACGGCAAAAACGTAATCCTATATTGGTGACAACGCAGGCAATAGGATGAACTACGACAATAAGAAAGAATATTCAGTAATTCGCAGCTTACAGTATCTTACTGCAGAGGTCTCAGAGTTCACCACAGATGTTAATAACGTGTCTCTACACCAGATGTTCCTGGAGACAAAATGTTTCACAGTCACACTTCGTCTTAATTTTGTTTTACATCGTTATAAAAATATCGAAGATGAGACTGAGAATATATAACCATGGGTTACCAATTTTTAGCTTTTAATTGCTTTTTGCAATTATATGAAGATAACTGAAGGTAAAATGTTAAGGCGAGTATCACTGACTGCTGTTTCAAGGTCCATTCAGCCTCATCCTTTCTGTACAAAGAAGAGATTGTTGTAGAGGTAGACTTCTCTCTCTTCATATAAAACCCTTGGTGTTATTATCCCCCAAAATAATAATAATAATAATAATTAACTGCGTCATAACACTTACTTAACCTGCTCTGGTTCTGATAATCCTCTTTTATGTTTCATTTCATAGCTTGGTTAGTGATATTTAAGTTCTTGTACTCGTCTGGAGTTTTGGTGGCAAGCCTTCTTAAGTCAGTAGCATCCTTCCGAAAGATTCCGCCAGGAAAATAGACCTTTCCTGAGGTTTTTGACGTGATGGTTCGTGCCACCCATTCCCTTGCCTTCAACTGGTTATTACGCGAGATGTTTTTCTTCCTCTTTAACAAGTGGTGACATAACCGAATCAGCAAGCTCTAGGGCGGAAAGATTGGTGCAGGTGAAGATATTGACAAATATGAATATTATCTAGTAATGTTTCATATCATCATGGTGGCCTTTCTCCAGTGTGAGGCTGGAAACCTTTGATTGTAGATAGTTAGTAGCAGCAGTTTGTGAGAAGAGAGGACATAGACTTTCATCACTGAGGGTTTGTCTTGATAGTTCGTTACAGATATTTATCAACAAGAAAAGATAATTACTTAAGCTACAGGGTCAAGTCATTGGAGTCATCTCCATATGAAGTTACAAATTTTGAGTGTTATTAAAAGAATTAACCTAACCAACAGTTACAGGGTCATTAATGCGGTCATCTATCAGGTCAAAAAGGTTATCCAATGGCTAATAAGCTTTTCAGCACAAACGGACATCAAACAAGAAATATATAATAATGTAGAGAACATCGCTGTGTTAAGGGTTCATGACGGCACTTCTGTACACATCATCTCACCAAATAAATGTACGAGAATTTATTTTCAATTTTATTGTGTTACAGTTTATGTGTCTTTATTAAAGCTTTCTGGAGTCGATTAACTCGCTATAGAATTGAGCTGATGTTGCAATCGAAAAATAATATTTTCCCGATTTGAAAACACATATGAATTGGAATTCGTTTCCCTACTGGAAAAGAAACAAGGTTATATGATGATAGACAAAATCTGAAAAAAAAATATTCCAGGTTAATTCTCATCAGTGATGTAAAATGTTGATAGCAAGTAAACATGTTCCCCATTTATATGCACAACAGACAGTATGCTCTAATTATATGTTCTTGTCATTTAAATATCATTTTATCTTCGAAGTTTTACCTGTACTATTTATTTCTCAGTCATAAAGTAGGAGAGATATAAATTTGATTGAGGATTACGACGCCTAGAAAATAAAAGTTATTCTTCTGGGAAATAAAAGTGATATTGAATTACAGTACCTTGGACCCATAAACTTTTCTTTACAGATTATCAAGTTCAGCATACAAACTTCTTCTACCAATTAACAAACATTACCTAACTGAGTTTCTTTCTTAAGTTCTAAATTACTTTCTAGTTCTCAGTTTATCCATTATATGTTACTAGGGAAGTTCTGCCAATATAATTCACAACACAGGCGGCGTGATGGAGAGGCGGGTTTCCTTCACTTCATAGTACAGCCACACAATAGAATCACCCACAAGCATTCCCCTGGCACATTATTTTCCGTGGGGAAATGAACCATAGAGAGACAAGCTGGGTTTGTAGCTTCCTTATGTGTGCTGTGGTTTATTTGGTCTTCTGAGAGTGTATTGTGGCATATTCTCCTGAGTACCACGGTATTTAGCTTTCAACCAAAGACTATCAAGATCAATGGGCAGATCCTACATAAAACCATGTTATCTCTCCCCGTCGGCACCTCTAGTAAAAGGTTTGCGTTATTAATATCAACCAAAATAACAAGACAAAACAGTTCTTGAAATAAAATGAAACAACACAACACTGAAATCCACAAGCCTATGAGCCAATCTCGTAGATTGTCTAAATAAATTATCGTTATTCTTTTAACAAGCCATCCATTTCGTTTTACTGTTCTGTTTTATTTTTGTTTGTTTGTTTTTCTCAACAAATTCGTCAGCAACTTTGGGTTCTCCTCAGACACATTTTGCACACTGATATTACTCAACATTGTCCGCCATGACCCACTCATATCAGCTCTCTCTCACCACCAATGGCCTTACAACACCGATCATCTAGCAAGCTATCACGCCTCTCCTCAGCCTGACTCTTCTCTCCAGTATTGATCGGTTATTGGGCTGGGCCAGCATTCTATTTCCAGGACGCCTTCGCTGGTGATATAACTTGACTCCTGTTCGTCCTTCTACTGTTCTTCCTCTTGCCTGCGTTCTTCGTCTCTCCCACGACCCCACCTCCTTTTCCTGTTTCTCAAACCTCCACTTCTTCCTTATTATATCTGTCTTCCTCTTCCTCCTTCCCTCGTTTATTAATATTATCGAGCTCTCTGTCTGTTTTTTATCTATCGTTCCATTGTCGTTAGCAACACGTAGAGGCGGTGAATGAGACACTGTTCCGATCCTCACACTGGGGGTTGCACCTGCCTGCCCTTAGTTGTCTTCAGTTTTCATTCCTGATAAACAGCTGAACTGAACTGTATACAAGGAACTTGTAACCTGATAATTACTTATTAGTGCCTCTCGTTTGGTACATTGTTCCTGAAGGAGGAATTTCAGTAGACATAAGGCAGTTTAGTTTGGCGGAGTTGATATACAGCATGCACACACACACACACACACACACACACACACCAGGAGTCTCGATATGAAAAATTGGATCTGATTATTTACTTTAGTTTCTTTTTAGATGTCCAACTCTGTATTGGATAAAATGCAAACAGTCAAAATTTAGAGAATATTCCATGGTTGACAATTTATGATTATAAAGAGATATATAACCAACATGTCATTAAATGAGTCGCGCTGAAGGAATTAAATTTGTCAGTGTAACACCTAAAACCTTTCTTATGTTTAATGAAGAACAACTTTCCTGTTAACATCTACATAGAATTTGCTCAGAGATAAACAAGTTCTCCACGTCCGGCTCTGCAAATGTTTCAACAATATCTAAAAGACCTGCCATATGCATCTTCGCCAGACAGTCATTCCCATTCAGTATCTCATCTGCGATAATAAGATCTCTCATATTTGTTCTCCTTAAGCCCAAATTACATGTCATTTAATTAACGTTACATTAAGGTGCATTTCAGTCGCTGAACATGATTCCTTCCTGAGGTCAGCAACCTAGGCGGGTAGACATATTGATCTCATGCTTTTCTTCTCATGCTGTCGAATTGGTAGCTGGGTTTTGCTATTTAGTTCTAAAGATTTACCAACATCAACCTCGATATGATTTAATAATACTGCAGGTAGATGGACGAGGGTGTAAGTGTGAGGAGGAAGGACTGAAGACAGAGAACAGGTCATCTTGGGGAATTCTCAATCTCCTTGACAGCAGGGAACGCATTCCAATCGCCTCCCGACCTTTCCATGGCATATTTTTTTTCGCATGGATTTTTTATAACAACTTTCTTTTATAATAGTTTATTTCTTTTTTCATTATTATTTTTATATTTTTTCGTAGATTATCTTTCTTTGTATGTCTTCTTTCTTCTCCGTGGTCTTTTTCCGAATGACTGTTTTCATTTTAGCTTTTCTTTTTTTAGTAAATCTCTTTTCTGTTCGTGGAATTCCCCACCCTTCCTTGCTTCTTTCTTTTTTCACAGAATTTCTTTTATTTTCACTTTCTTTCATATGATTTTTTTCTCTCTAGTTTCATTCAAATTAAACACGTTATTTCTTTATATAACTCCACTTCTTTTTCTCAATTTTCTTTCTTTTCCCTCACGATTTCTTTCCTTGTCCCTCACAGTTTCGTTCTTTTCCACACAGCTTCTTTCTTTTTCCTTCCACTTCCTTCACTGCTTCTCTATTTCATATAACTTTCCTCAGTAGGCAGAGCAGTAACATAATTAGAAACACAGACAAGGAAAAACTAGACGGGAGGTGTTGTGTGGCTTATTCCTCGCCTCCAAAATTACTGCCAATGTCACACCTCTCTTTCCCTTCTCCTCCCACTACCCTCTTCTCCTCCCTTCCCTCCTACCCCAGGACATTGCTCTTTATGTAACATATCTTTTTATCTAAATATAGTGTTATTGTATGTATGTATGTATGTGTGCATGTGTGTGCATTTTGTGTGTGTGCTTCTGCTGTGTGTATGAGTCAGTAATATGGTCTAACCTTTTCATACAGGTCACATGTTTCTATTTACTATGCCTTCCACCTCTGCACTGAATTCATTATACTAGCCTTCATATGCTTGCTTAATATATATTGTGTTATATTTGCCCAAATGTCTCCAACCCTCCATCATCTACAAGTCAGACAAGCTGGTAGTGCTACCCCTGGTGCTGGTGGTCACTACCCACCTGGTGCTGTAGTCACCCCACCAGGTGTGTTCACCCGCTGAATGCTTGCAGAGTCACTACCCAGGCGCTGGTGAAGTCACTACCACACAGGTGCTGGTGAGTCCACTACCCACCACCAGGTGCTGGTAGTCCACCACCCACACCTGGTGCTGGTGAGTCACTATCCCACACCTGGTGCTGGAGAGTCCTACCACACCTGTGGTACTGGTGAGAGTCACTGTCCCACACCTGGTGCTGGAGTCACTATCCCCGCCACCTACTGCTGAAATCACCACCCCACCTGGTGCCCCAGGTGAGTTCCCCACACCCCAGTACTGGTGAGTCACTACCCCACCGGTGCTGTGGTCACTACCCACACACACAGTACTGAGGTCCCACTACACCTGGTGCAGTGACGCCAATGAACTACAAGCCGATCTTTGTCGTCTGACAATGAACAATCCAATTACTAATTAGCCCCGATTCGCGGTCATTATTGGCTGGTCAATGGTACGGCCTTGGGAGACTGATGACTCGTGTGCAGGAGTTAAGGTCCATTAGTTTTGTTAACCTCACTTTATACTGTTTTCTCTCGCTAACCGCTTTAATCCTTACGTTTAACATTTCATTACGTGTGTTTCTTATACCTTTCTATTATCTTCTAAAATTAATTATACTTTATTATAATCTTTTCGTACGATTTAGTATTTTTTCTTAGTCTTCGCTTTCCATTTTCATTTCTTCACTGCAATATTTTTGCTGTCATTAATTCACTATTTACTTACTATTTATTTTCTTATTCTTTTTATAATCATACACAGGACTTTTAGTATCATTTAACATACCGTACTGGAAAATATTATTACATTTTATATGATTTCTAGCAGATAAACAGATAGATAGATAGATAGAGATAGATAGATGAATGGGTGAATAGATAGATGGAATTAAATGATATACAATACGATTTTCGAGAAAATCAGTTGCCTACTCTCTCTCTCTCTCTCTAGGATAGCAGTGTTATATAGACAAAAACAGACGGAGCAGATGACATGGACAGCAACACCATCTATTCTATTTCACTGTCATCCTAAACAAATCCTAAGTTTCCAGGTATCCAATTGGACAGTCAGATCATTTCATTCTGTCAACAAATTTATATTTATCATATCTCTTTATTTTGTCTTTCTTTATCTGTTTTATGTGTCTTTCTCTGTCTCTATCACTGTTCTTCTCTTTTCTATTTCGATTTTAATTTTCTATTTATATTTCTTTTTGGTTTTTTATCTATTTATCCCGTATTTTATTTTGTTTTTATTTTTTTTTATCGTTATCTTTGTTTCTTTATCTACTTCTGTCTTTTATTCGCTCTCACTGTATTTATACTTCTCTCTCTCTCTCTCTCTCTCAACTAGCCGTTGTGGTTAAAAGAAAAAAAAAAAAAGCATATCTCTTTCTTTGCTCTGTCTATCTTCATTTCTTTGCCCTGTCCTTGTCTCTGTCCCAGGTATCTGTCATTTTTATTCATACAAGCACACACACAAGCAACAAGCGCGCCTAAACACACATCCACAACCACAATACATATATGTCACAACAGGTGACAGGCACTTTTACACACACACACACACACACACACACACACACTAGAGCAGTCTTAGGAAGCAATAAACAATGAAAGCATTAATAAACAGACTCCACCTCTCATCATGACTTAGAATATCCCATCCACATCACCAACCATTATCGAGAGAGAGGAAACTTATAAGAGACAGACATACAAATATAAAAGCAGAGGTAACAGACGGGAAGACAGCACTGAATATAAAACAGAAGACAGGTGGCGAAATAAAACAGACAGAGGCATAATTATCAAGCAATCAAACAAATAGTCCCCGCCAGTTATTTCTTGACTCAATCCCCTGTAACGCGGCTCAGGGAGGTATAACAAGAGGTGACGAATGTAATGAGACCAAGCATATCAGCCGTTAAAGACAGATACCAAACCCATTAAGACAGGTATGATGAGGACAGTGTTACCTAGTAGTTCTCGACACCAGGTATAAGCGACTGGTATTTTGATCACTTTTAGCTATTAACAGTAATTTAACCTTATATGAACGTTTCTAAAAGGTCGAACGATTTTATAGGTCAGACGTTTCTAAGGTCGAACGTTTTATGGGTCGAACGTTTCTAAAGGTAGAACGTTTTATAGGTCAAAGACGTTTTATAGTCGAACTTTCTGCTCTGGGTCAAACGTGTCTATAGAGTCGAACGTTTCTGCTCTGGGTCGAACGTTTCTATGGTCAGAGGTTTCTACAGGTCGAACGTTTTATAGGTCGAACGTTTTCAAAAGTAGAACGTTTTACTATAGATGAACATTTATGGGTCAGAACTTTTCTATGCAGTCAGAACGTATCTATAGATGAAACGTTCTATGGGTCAGGCGTTTCTCTGGGTCGAACGTTTCTCTGGGTCAAGAACGTTTCTATGGGTCGAACGTTTCTATAGAGTCAGACGTTTCTCTGATCGAACGTTTCCTATGGGTCGAACGTTTCTATGGTCCAGACGTTTCTCTAGGTCGAACATTTCATGGGTCGAACGTTTCTATAGGTCCGAAATTGTTCTCTAGGTCGAACGTTTCTAGGTCGAACGTTTCCTATAGTCGAACGTAATCCTATGGGTCAGACGTTTGTAAATATATGATGCATGAGTCTAAATCCTTGTTTGTTATTCAGCCACTGGGTAGGATTATTAGCTTCAAGCATATGAAGCCACTGTATGAAATGTCTCATTAAGGAAGGTCTGCTTGGTGAAGCCGAACGTTGAGGGTTAGATTGGGATTGGGTTAGGAGAAATCTGTCTCTCTCCGCAAATTGACATTAACCCAATATAATGGAATGATACAATAGATGAATGGAGCAGACGAACAGACAGACAGACAGACGAATGAACAATTGAATTCGTTAAATACAGGATCAAAGGATTTCTTTTTTTTTTGAGACCAACTATCGACTTAGAAGACCTTGCGCCTATAAATTGCGCTAATCTGATCTTACTTATAACTGTATAGTACAATATCAAGTAGGACGCTTTGGTACACAACACACCGGAATGGAAACATTTTATTTCGCTTTCTTTCATCTATAATTTATTCGTAATTGCTTTACCTGCATGTCGATTATTGATAGTGATCGATAATTACCCAAATCATCTTTCTTTACCCCCAAAATAATATATATATATATATATATATATATATATATATATATATATATATATATATATATATATATATATATATATATATATATATATATATATATATATATATATATATATATATATTTTTTTTTTTTTTTTTTTTTTTTATAAAGCACAAAACAACAAGTCATTACAATTTCTATGTGTTACGACACATAATATGAGGTAGATGAAACCTCCAGTGTTATTATAAGAGCTCTGTATGAGTTAAGTTATTGAGTTTAACCTGAGTATCATCACTGGAGAGATGAGTTGTCATCTTAAAGGCGTGTGATGTCGAGTTTAAAAAAAAAAAAAAAAAATATATATATATATATATATATATATATATATATATATCT
>NW_024737671.1:0-51908 GCF_018991925.1 Homarus americanus
GGACTTTGTTATACTCGATTAGGGGACTTTGTTATACTCGACCAGGGGACTTTTTTATACTTGACCAATGGACTTTGTTATATTCAATGAGGGGCCTTTGTTATACTCGACCAGGGGACTTTGTTATACTCGACCAGGGGACTTTGTTATATGCGATCAGAGAACTTTTTTATACTCGATCAGGGACTTTGTTATTCTCAACCAGAACACTTTGTTATACTCGATCAGGGGACTTTGTTATACTCAATCAGGGGACTTTTTTATACTCGACAAGGTGACTTTTTTATAATTAATCAGGGGACATTGTCATACTCGATCAGTGGACTTTCCTATATTTGACCAATGGACTTTGCTATACTCGATGAGGGGCTTTTAATATACTCGATAAGGGGACTTTGTTATACTCGATCAGGGGATATGTTATACTCGATCAGGGGACTTGGTTATGCTCGGTTCAGGGGTCTTTGTTATACTCGTCCATTGGGCTTTGTTATACTAGGATCAGGGGACTTTGTTATACTCGATCAGGGGACTTTGTCTTACTCGATGATGGCCCTTTGTTATACTCCACCAGGGGACTTTGTTATAATCGATCAGGGGACTTTGTTATGCTCCATCTGGGGACTTTGTTATACTGCGCCAGGAGACGTTGTTATCCTTGATGAGGGGATATGTTATACTCGATCAGGGGACTGTGTTATACTGGACCAGGTGACTTTGTTATACTCGATCAGGGGACTTTGTTATACTCGTCCAGGGGGCTTTGTTATGCTCGATCTAGGGACTTTCTTATAGTGGGTCAGGAAACGTTGTTATACTCGATCAGGGGATATGTTATACTCGATCAGGGGACTTTGTTATACTGGACCAGGGGACTATGTTATACTCGTCCAGGGGCTTTGTTATATTACGAACAGCGGACTTTGTTATTCTCGACAAGGGGACTTTGTTATACTCGACCAGAGGCCTTTGTTATACTCGGTCTGGGTGACTTTGTTATAATCGATCAGGGGACTTTGTTATGCTCGATCTGGGGAATTTGTTATACTGGGCCTGGATTCTTTGTTATACTCGATCAGGGGATATGTTATACTCGATCAGGGGACTTTTTTATACTTGACCAGAGGACTTTGTTTTACTCGATCAGAGGATATGTTATACTCGATCAGTGGTCTTTGTTATACTCGATTAGGGGCCTTTGTTATACTCGATGAGGGGGCTTTGTTATACTCGACCAGGGGACTTTGTTATACTCGATCAGGGAACTTTGTTATACTCAACCAGGGGACTTTTTTAAAATTAATCAGGGGACTTTGTCATACTCGATCAGGGGAATTTTGTTATACGCGATCAGGGGATATGTTATACTCGATCAGGGGACTTTGTTATACTCAACCAGAGGAATTTGTTATACTCGATCAGGGGACTTTGTTATACTCAATCATGGGACTTTGTTATACTCGATGAGGGGTTTTGGTTATCCTCGATCAGGGGATTTTGTTATATTCGACCAGGGGACTTTGTTACACTCGATCAGGAGACTTTGTTATACTCGACCAGGGGAATTTGTTATACTTGATCAGGGGACTTTGTTATACTCGTCTAGGGGGCTTTTTAATACACGATCAGGGGACTGTGTAATACTCGATCAGGGGACTTTGTCCTACTCGATCAGGGCCCTTTGCTATACTCGACCAGGGAACTTTGTTATATTCGATCAGGGGACTTTGTTATACTGGACCAGGGGACTTTTTTATACCCGATGAGGGGGCTTTGTTATACTCGATCAGGGTCTTTGGTTATACTCGATCAGGGGACTTTGTTATACTCGACCAGGGGCCTTTGTTATACTCGATCAGGGGACTTTTTTATACTCGATAAGAGGAATTTGTTATACTCGATCAGGGGACTTTGTATTTCTCGATCAGGGCCCTTTGCTATGCTCAACCAGGGGACTTTGTTATAATCGATCAGGGGACTTTGCTATGCTCGATATCGGGACATTGTTATACTTGGCCAGGGGACTATTTTTACTCGATCAGGGGACTTTGTTATACTAGTATCAGGGAACTTTGTTATTCTCGACCAGGGGACTTTGTTATACTCGGTCAGGGACTTTGTTATAATCAATCAGGGGACTTTGTTATGCTCGATCTGGGGACTTTGTTATACTGGGCCAGGAGACTGTGTTATACTCGATCAGGGGATATATTATACTCGATCAGGGGACTTTGTTATACTGGACCAGGGAACTTTGTTATACTCGATCAGGGGACTTTGTTATACTCGATCAGGGGACTTTGTTATACTCGTCCAGGGGGCTTTGTTGTACTCGATCAGGGGACTTTGTTATACTCGATCAGGGGACTTGTCTTACTCGATCAGGGCCCTTTGCTATAATCGATCACCGGACTTTGTTATACTCGATAAGGGGTCTTTGTTATACTCGATATGGGGACTTTGTTATACCGGGCCAGGGGACTTTTTTATACTCGATCATGGGACTTTGTTATACACGATCAGGGAACTTTTGTTACACTCGATCAGGGGCCTTTGTTATACTCGATCACCGGACTTTGTTATACTCGATAAGGGGTCTTTGTAATACTCGATAAGGGGAATTTGCTATACTCGATAAGGGGACTTTGTTAGACTCGAACAGGGGACTTTGTTATACTCGATCATCGGACTTTGTTATACTCGATAAGGGGTCTTTGTAATACTCGATAAGGGGAATTTGCTATACTCGATAAGGGGACTTTGTTAGTCTCGAACAGGGGCCTTTGTTATACTAGATAAGGGGACTTTGTTATACTCGGTTCAGGGGTCTTTGATATACTCGTCCAGTGGGCTTTGTTATACTTGGATCAGGGGACTTTGTTATACTCGATCAAGGGACTTTGTCTTACTCGATGAAGGCCCTTTGTTATACTCGACCAGGGGACATTGTTATAATCGATCAGGGGACATTGTTTTGTTCGATCTGGGGACTTTGTTATACTGCGCCAGGAGACGTTGTTATACTCGATGAGGGGATATGTTATACTCGATCAGGGTCTTTGTTATATTGGACCAGGGGACTTTGTTATACTCGATCAGAGGACTTTGTTATACTCGTCCACAGGGCTTTGTTACACTCGATCAGGGGACTTTGATATACTCGATCAAGGACTTTGTTATACTCGACAAGGGGACTTTTTTATACTTGACCAATGGACTTTGTTATACTCGATGAGGGGCCTTTGTTATACTCGATCTGGGGACTTTGTTATACTCGATCAGGGGACATTTTTATACTTGACCAATGGACTTTGTTATACTTGACCAGGGGACTTTGTTATAATCGATCAGGGGACTTTGTTTTGTTCGATCTGGGGACTTTGTTATACTGCGCCAGGAGACGTTGTTATACTCGATGAGGGGATATGATATACTCGTCCAGGGTCTTTGTTATATTGGTCCAGGGAACTTTGTTATACTCGATCAGGGGACTTTGTTATACTCGTCCATGGGGCTTTGTTATGCTCGATCTAGGGACTTTGTTATACTGGGTCAGGAAACGTTGTTATACTCGATCAGGGGACTTTGTTATACTGGACCAGGGGACTTTGTTATACTCGTCCAGGGGGCTTTGTTATATTAGGGTCAGGGGTCTTTGTTATTATCGACCAGGGGACTTTGTTATACTCGACCAGAGGCCTTTCTTATACTCGGTCGGGTGAGTTTGTTATAATCGATAAGGGGACTTTGTTATGCTCGATCTGGGGATATGTTATACTCGATCAGGGGACTTTTTCATACTTGACCAGAGGACTTTGTTATACTCGATCAGGGGATATGTTATACTCGATCAGTGGACTTTGTTATACTCGATTAGGGGCATTTGTTATACTCGATGAGGGGGCTTTGTTATACTCGACCAGGGGACTTTGTTATACTCGATCAGGGAACTTTGTTATACTCAACCAGGGGACTTTTTTAAAATTCATCATGGGACTTTGTCATACTCGATCAGGGGAATTTTGTTATACTCGATCAGGGGATATGTTATACTCGATCAGGGGACCTTGTTATACTCAACAAGAGGACTTTGTTATACTCGATAAGGGGACTTTGTTATACTCAATCAGGGGACTTTGTTATGCTCGATTAGGGGCCTTTGTTATACTCGATGAGGGGGCTTTGTTATACTCGACAAGGGGACTTTGTCATACTCGATCAGGGAACTTTGTTATACTCAACCAGGGGACTTTTTTAAAATTAATCAGGGGACTTTGTCATACTCGAACCAGGGGAATTTTGTTATATGCGATCAGGGGATATGTTATACTCGATCAGGGGACTTTGTTATACTCAACCAGAGGACTTTGTTATACTCGATCAGGGGATTTTGTTATACTCAATCATGGGACTTTATTATACTCGATGAGGGGTTTTGGTTATCCTCGATCAGGGGACTTTGTTATACTCGACCAGGGGACTTTGTTATATGCGATCAGGGGACTTTGTTATACTCGACCAGAGGGCTTTTTTATACTCGATCAGGGGATATGTTATACTCGATGAGGGGATTTTCTATACTTGATTAGGGGACTTTGTTATACTCGATCAGGGGAATTTTGTTATACTCGATTAGAGGACTTTGTTATACTCGACCAGGGGCCTTTGTTATACTCGATAAGAAAACTTTGTTTTACTCGACCAAGGGACTTTGTTATACTCGATCAAGGGACTTTTGTTATACTCGATCAGGGGATTTAGTTATACTCGTCCAGGGTCCTTTGTTATACTCGATCAGGGGACTTTGTTATACTGGACCAGGGGACTTTGTTATACTCGACCAGGGGCCTTTGTTATACTCGATCAGGGGACTTTGTTATACTCGATAAGGGGACTTTGTTATACTCGATAAGAGGAATTTGTTTTACTCGATCAGGGGACTATGTCTTACTCGATCAGAGCCCTTTGCTATACTCGACCAGGGTACTTTGATATAATCGATCAGGGGACTTTGTTATACTCGATATGGGGACTTTGTTAAACTGGGCCAGGGGACTTTTTTATACTCGATCAGGGGTCTTTGTTATGCTCGATCAGGGGACTTTTGTTATACTCGATCTGGGGACTTTTTTATACTCGACCAGGGGCCTTTGTTATACTCGATCACCGGACTTTGTTATACTCGATCACCGGACTTTGTTATACTCGATAAGGAGTCTTTGTAATACTCGATAAGGGGAATTTGTTATACTCGATAAGGGGACTTTGTTATAATCGATCAGGTGACTTTGTTATACTCTATGAGGGGCCTTTCTAATACTCGATCAGGGGCCTTTGTTATCCTAGATCAGGGGAATTTGTTATACTCGGTTCAGGGTTCTTTGTTATACTCGTCCAGTGGGCTTTGTTATACGAGGATCAGGGGACTTTGTTATACTCGATCAGGGGACTTTGTCTTACTCGATCAGAGGACTTTGTTATACTCGACCAGGGGCCTTTGTTATACTCGATCAGGGGACTTTTTTAATCTCGATAAGAGGAATTTGTTATACTCGATCAGGGGACTTTGTCTTACTCGATCAGGGCCCTTTGCTACACTCAACCAGGGGACTTTGTTATAATCGATCAGGGGACTTTGCTATGCTTGATATGGGGACTTTGTTATACTTGGATAGGGGACTTTTTTTACTCGATCAGGGGACTTTGTTATTCTAGTATCAGGGAACTTTGTTATTCTCGACCAGGGGACTTTGTTATACTCGGTCAGGGACTTTGTTATAATCAATCAGGGGACTTTGTTATGCTCGATCTGGGGACTTTGTTATACTGGGCCAGGAGACTGTGTTATACTCGCTCAGGGGATATGTTATACTCGATCAGGGGACTTTGTTATACTTGGCCAGGGAACTTTGTTATTCTCGATCAGGGGACTTTGTTATAATCGATCAGGGACTTTGTTATACTCGTCCAGGGGGCTTTGTTGTACTCGATCAGGGGACTTTGTTATACTCGATCAGGGGACTTGTCTTACTCGATCAGGGCCCTTTGCTATACTCGATCACCGGACTTTGTTATACTCGATAAGGGGTCTTTGTTATACTCGATATGGGGACTTTGTTATACCGGGCCAGGGGACTTTTTTATACTCGATCAGGGGACTTTGTTATACACGATCAGGGAACTTTTGTTATACTCGATCAGGGGCCTTTGTTATACTCGATCACCGGACTTTGTTATACTCGATAAGGGGTCTTTGTAATACTCGATAAGGGGAATTTGCTATACTCGATAAGGGGACTTTGTTAGACTCGAACAGGGGACTTTGTTATACTCGACCAGGGGACTTTGTTATACTCGATTAGGCGGCTTAGTTATACTCGATCAGGTGACTTTGTTATACTCGATGAGGGGCCTTTCTTATACTCGATCAGGGGCCTTTGTTATACTAGATAAGGGGACTTTGTTATACTCGGTTCAGGGGTCTTTGTTATACTCGTCCAGTGGGCTTTGTTATACTAGGATCAGGGGACTTTGTTATACTCGATCAAGGGACTTTGTCTTACTCGATGAGGGCCCTTTGTTCGATACTACAGGGGACTTTGTTTTGTTCGATCTGGGGACTTTGTTATACTGCGCCAGGAGACGTTGTTATATTCGATGAGGGGATATGTTATACTCGATCAGGGTCTTTGTTAGATTGGACCAGGGGACTTTGTTATACTCGATCAGGGGACTTTGTTATACTCGTCCACTGGGCTTTGTTATACTCGATCAGGGGACTTTGTTATACTCGATCAAGGACTTTGTTATACTCGACAAGGGGACTTTTTTATACTTGACCAATGGACTTTGTTATACTCAATGAGGGGCCTTTGTTATACTCGATCTGGGGACTTTGTTATACCTGATCAGGGGACTTTGTTTTGTTCGATCTGGGGACTTTGTTATACTGCGCCAGGAGACGTTGTTATACTCGATGAGGGGATATGATATACTCGACCAGGGTCTTTGTTATATTGGTCCAGGAAACTTTGTTATACTCGATCAGGGACTTTGTTATACTCGATCAGGGGACTTTGTTATACTCGTCCAGGGGGCTTTGTTATGCTCGATCTAGGGACTTTGTTATACTGGGTCAGGAAACGTTGTTATACTCGATCAGGGGACTTTGTTATACTGGACCAGGGGACTTTGTTATACTCATCCAGGGGGCTTTGTTATATTAGGATCAGGGGACTTTGTTATTATCGACCAGGGGACTTTGTTATACTGGACCAGAGGCCTTTCATATACTCGGTCGGGTGACTTTGTTATAATCGATCAGGGGACTTTGTTATTCTCGATCTGGGGATTTTGTTATACTGGGCCTGGAGACTTTGTTATACTCGATCAGGGGATATGTTATACTCGATCAGGGGACTTTTTTATACTTGACCAGAGGACTTTGTTATACTCGATCAGGGGATATGTTATACTCGATCAGTGGACTTTGTTATACTCGATTAGGGGCCTTTGTTATACTCGATGAGGGGGCTTTGTTATACTCGACCAGGGGACTTTGTTATACTCGATCAGGGAACTTTGTTATACTCAACCAGGGGACTTTTTTAAAATTAATCATGGGACTTTGTCATACTCGATCAGGGGAATTTTGTTATACTCGATAAGGGGACTTTGTTATACTCAATCAGGGGACTTTGTTATGCTCGATTAGGGGCCTTTGTTATACTCGATGAGGGGGCTTTGTTATACTCGACAAGGGGACTTTGTTATACTCGATCAGGGAACTTTGTTATACTCCACCAGGGGACTTTTTTAAAATTAATCAGGGGACTTTGTTATACTCAATCATGGGACTTTGTTATACTCGATGAGGGGTTTTGGTTATCCTCGATCAGGGGACTTTGTTATACTCGACTAGGGGACTTTGTTATACTCGATCAGGGGACTTTGTTATACTCGACCAGAGGACTTTTTTATACTCGATCAGGGGATATGTTATACTCGATGAGGGGATTTTCTATACTTGATTAGGGGACTTTGTTATACTCGATCAGGGGAATTTTGTTATACTCGATGAGAGGACTTTGTTATACTCGACCAGGGGCCTTTGTTATACTCGATAAGAAAACTTTGTTATACTCGACCAAGGGACTTTGTTATACTCGATCAAGGGACTTTTGTTATACTCGATCAGGGGACTTAGCTATACTCGTCCAGGGTCCTTTGTTATACTCGATCAGGGGACTTTGTTATACTGGACCAGGGGACTTTTTTATACCCGATCAGGGGACTTTGTTATACTCGATCAGGGGACTTCTGTTATCCTCGATCAGGGGACTTTGTTATACTCGACCAGGGGCCTTTGTTATACTCGATCAGGGGACTTTGTTATACTCGATAAGGGGACTTTGTTATTCTCGATAAGAGGAATTTGTTATACTCGATCAGGGGACTTTGTCTTACTCGATGAGAGCCCTTTGCTATACTCGACCAGGGGACTTTGATATAATGGATCAGAGGACTTTGTTATACTCGATATGGGGACTTTGTTATACTGGGCCAGGGGACTTTTTTATACTCGATCAGGGGACTTTGTTATACTCGATCAGGGGACTTTTGTTATACTCGATCTGGGGACGTTTTTATACTCGACCAGGGCCTTTGTTATACTCGATCACCGGACTTTGTTATACTCGATAAGGAGTCTTTGTAATACTCGATAAGGGGAAATTGTTATACTCGATAAGGGGAATTTGTTATACAAGAGCAGGTGACTTTGTTATACTCTATGAGGGACCTTTCTAATACTCGATCAGGGGCCTTTGTTATCCTAGATCAGGGGACTTTGTTATACTCGGTTCAGGGGTCTTTATTATACTCGTACAGTGGGCTTTGTTATACTAGGATCAGGGGACTTTGTTATACTCGATCAAGGGACTTTGTCTTACTCGATGAGGGCCCTTTGTTATACTCGACCAGGGGACATTGTTATAATTGATCAGGGGACTTTGTTTTGTTCGATCTGAGGACTTTGTTATACTGCGCCAGGAGACGTTGTTATACTGGATGAGGGGATATGTTATACTCGATCAGGGTCTTTGTTATATTGGACCAGGGGACTTTATTATACTCGATCAGGGACTTTGTTATACTCGATCAGGGGACTTTGTTGTACTCGTCCAGGGGGCTTTGTTATACTCGATGAGGGGACTTTGTTATACTCGATCAAGGACTTTGTTATACTCGACAAGGGGACTTTTCTATACTTGGCCAATGGACTTTGTAATACTCGATGAGGGGCCTTTGTTATACTCGATCTGGGGACTTTGTTATACTCGACCAGGGGACTTTTTTATACTTGACCAATGGACTTTGTTATACTCTCGATCAGGGGACTTTGTTATATCGATCAGGGGACTTGTTATACTCGATCCAGGGGTTTGTTATACAGGACTTTGTTATACTCGATAAGGAGTCTTTCTAATACCCGATCAGGGGCCTTTGTTATCCTAGATCAGGGGACTTTGTTATACTCGGTTCAGGGTGCTTTGTTATACTCGTCCAGTGGGCTTTGTTATACTAGGATCAGGGGACTTTGTAATACTCGATCAAGGGACTTTGTCTTACTCGATGAGGGCCCTTTGTTATACTCGACCAGGGGACTTTGTTATAATCGATCAGGGGACTTTGTTATGCTCGATCTGCGGACTTTGTTATACTCCGCCAGGAGACGTTGTTATACTCGATTAGGGGATATGTTATACTCGATCAGGGTCTTTGTTATATTGGACCAGGGGACTTTATTATACTTGATCAGGGACTTTGTTATACTCGATCAGGGGACTTTGTTATACTCGACCAGGGGACTTTGTTATACTCGATCAGGTGACTTTGTTATACTCGACCAGAGGACTTTTTTATACTCGATCAGGGGATATGTTATACTCGATGAGGGGATTTTCTATACTTGATTAGGGGACTTTGTTATACTCGATCATGGGAATTTGGGTTAAACTCGATCAGAGGACTTTGTTATACTCGACCAGGGGCCTTTGTTATACTCGATAAGAAAACTTTGTTATACTCGACCAAGGGAATTTGTTACACTCGATCAAGGGACTTTTCTTATACTCGATCAGGGGACTTTGTTATACTCGTCCAGGGTCGTTTGTTATACTCGATCAGGGGACTTTGTTATACTGGAACAGGGGACTTTTTTATACCCGATCAGGGGACTTTGTTATACTCGATCAGGGGACTTTTGTTATCCTCGATCAGGGGACTTTGTTATACTCGACCAGGGGCCTTTGTTATACTCGATAAGAGGAAATTATTATACTCGATCAGGGGACTTTGTCTTACTCGATCAGAGCCCTTTGCTATACTCGACCAGGGGACTTTGATATAATCGATCAGGGGACTTTGTTATACTCGATATGGGGACTTTGTTATACTGGGCCAGGGGACTTTTTTATACTCGATCAGGGGACTTTGTTATACTCGATCAGGGGACTTTTGTTGTACTCGATCTGGGGACTTTTTTATACTCGACCAGGGGCCTTTGTTATACTCGATCACCGGACTTTGTTATACTCGATAAGGAGTCTTTCTAATACTCGATCAGGGGCCTTTGTTATCCTAGATCAGGGGACTTTGTTATACTCGGTTCAGGGTTCTTTGTTATACTCGTCCAGTGGGCTTTGTTATACTAGGATCAGGGGACTTTGTAATACTCGATCAAGGGACTTTGTCTTACTCGATGAGGGCCCTTTGTTATACTCGACCAGGGGACTTTGTTATAATCGATCAGGGGACTTTGTTATGCTCGATCTGCGGACTTTGTTATACTGCGCCAGGAGACGTTGTTATACTCGATGAGGGGATATGTTATACTCGATCAGGGTCTTTGTTATATTGGACCAGGGGACTTTATTATACTTGATCAGGGACTTTGTTATACTCGATCAGGGGACTTTGTTATACTCGACCAGGGGACTTTGTTATACTCGATCAGGTGACTTTGTTATACTCGACCAGAGGACTTTTTTATACTCGATCAGGGGATATGTTATACTCGATGAGGGGATTTTCTATACTTGATTAGGGGACTTTGTTATACTCGATCAGGGGAATTTTGTTAAACTCGATCAGAGGACTTTGTTATACTCGACCAGGGGCCTTTGTTATACTCGAAAAGAAAACTTTGTTATACTCGACCAAGGGACTTTGTTATACTCGATCAAGGGACTTTTGTTATACTCGATCAGGGGACTTTGTTATACTCGTCCAGGGTCCTTTGTTATACTCGATCAGGGGACTTTGTTATACTGGACCAGTGGACTTTTTTATACCCGATCAGGGGACTTTGTTATACTCGATCAGGGGACTTTTGTTATCCTCGATCAGGGGACTTTGTTATACTCGACCAGGGGCCTTTGTTATACTCGATCAGGGGACTTTGTTATACTCGATAAGGGGACATTGTTATACTCGATAAGAGGAAATTGTTATACTCGATCAGGGGACTTTGTCTTACTCGATCAGAGCCCTTTGCTATACTCGACCAGGGGACTTTGTTATACTGGGCCAGGGGACTTTTTTATACTCGATCAGGGGACTTTGTTATACTCGATCAGGGGACTTTTGTTGTACTCGATCTAGGGACTTTTTTATACTCGACCAGGGGCCTTTGTTATACTCGATCACCGGACTTTGTTATACTCGATAAGGAGTCTTTGTAATTCTCGATAAGTTGACTTTGTTATACTCGATCAGGTGACTTTGTTATACTCTATGAGGAGCCTTTCTAATACTCGATCAGGGGCCTTTGTTATCCTAGATCAGGGGACTTTGTTATACTCGGTTCAGGGTTCTTTGTTATACTCGTCCAGTGGGCTTTGTTATACTAGGATCAGGGGACTTTGTAATACTCGAAAAAGGGACTTTGTCTTACTCGATGAGGGCCCTTTGTTATACTCGACCAGGGGACTTTGTTATAATCGATCAGGGGACTTTGTTATGCTCGATCTGCGGACTTTGTTATACTGCGCCAGGAGACGTTGTTATATTCGATGAGGGGATATGTTATACTCGATCAGGGTCTTTGTTATAATGGACCAGGGGACTTTCTTATACTTGATCAGGGACTTTGTTATACTCGATCAGGGGACTTTGTTATACTCTTCCAGGGGGCTTTGTTATACTCGATGAGGGGACTTTTTTATACTTGACCAATGGACTTTGTAATACTCGATGAGGGGCCTTTGTTATACTCGATCTGGGGACTTTGTTATACTCGACCAGGGGACTTTTTTATTCTTGACCAATGGACTTTGCTATACGCGACCAGGGGACTTTGTTATAATCGATCAGGGGACTTTGTTATACTCGATCAGGGACTTTCTTATACTCGATCAGGGGACTTTGTTATACTCGTCCAGGGGGCTTTGTTATACTCGATCACCGGATTTTGTTAGACTCAAACAGGGGACTAAGTTATACTCGACCAGGGGACTTTGTTACACTCGATTAGGCGGCTTTGTTATACTCGATCAGGGAACTTTGTTATTCTCGATGAGGGGCCTTTGTTATACTCGATCAGGGGCCTGTGTTATACTAGATCAGGGGCTTTTGTTATACTCGATGAGGGGCCTATTTTGGACTCGATGAGGGGCCTTTGTTATACTCGATCAGGGGACTTTGTTATACTTGATCAGGGGAATTATGTTATACTCGATCAGGGGATATGTTATATTCGATCAGGGGACTTTGTTATACTCAACAAGACGACTTTGTTATACTCGATATAGGTACTTTGTTATACTCAATCAGGGGACTTTGTTATGCTCGATTAGGGGCCTTTGTTATACTCGATGAGGGGGCTTTGTTATACTCGACAAGGGGACTTTGTTATACTCGACCAGGGAACTTTGTTATACTCAACCAGGGGACTTATTTAAAATTAATCAGGGGACTTTGTCATACTCGAACCAGGGGAATTTTGTTATACGCGATCAGGGGATATGTTATACTCGATCTGGGGACTTTGTTATACTCAACCAGAGGACTTTGTTATACTCGATCAGGGACTTTGTTATACTCAATCATGGGACTTTGATATACTCGATGAGGGGTTTTGGTTTTCCTCGATCAGGGGACTTTGTTATACTCGACCAGGGGACTTTGTTATACTCGATCAGGGGACTTTGTTATACTCGACCAGAGGACTTTTATATACTCGATCAGGGGATATGTTATACTCGATGAGGGGATTTTCTATACTTGATTAGGGGACTTTGTTATACTCGATCAGGGGAATTTTGTTATACTCGATCAGAGGACTTTGTTATACTCGACCAGGGGCCTTTGTTATACTCGATAAGAAAACTTTGTTATACTCGACCAAGGGACTTTGTTATACTCGATCAAGTGACTTTTGTTATACTCGATCAGGGGACTTTGTTATACTCGACCAGAGGACTTTTTTATACTCGATCAGGGGATATGTTATACTCGATGAGGGGATTTTCTATACTTGATTAGGGGACTTTATTATACTCGATCAGGGGAATTTTGTTATACTCGATCAGAGGACTTTGTTATACTCGACCAGGGGCCTTTGTTATACTCGATAAGAAAACTTTGTTATACTCGACCAAGGGACTTTGTTATACTCGATCAAGGGACTTTTGTTATACTCGATCAGGGGACTTTGTTATACTCGTCCAGGGTCCTTTGTTATACTCGATCAGGGGACTTTGTTATACTGGACCAGGGGACTTTTTTATACCCGATCAGGGGACTTTGTTATACTCGATCAGGGGACTTTGTTATCCTCGATCAGGGGACTTTGTTATACTCGACCAGGGGCCTTTGTTATACTCGATCAGGGGACTTTGTTATACTCGATAAGGGGACTTTGTTATACTCGATAAGAGGAATTTGTTATACTCGATCAGGGGACTTTGTCTTACTCGATCAGAGCCCTTTGCTATACTCGACCAGGGGACTTTGATATAATCGATCAGGGGACTTTGTTATACTCGATATGGGGACTTTGTTATACTGGGCCAGGGGACTTTTTTATACTCGATCAGGGGACTTTGTTATACTCGATCAGGGGACTTTTGTTGTATTCGATCTGGGGACTTTTTTATACTCGACCAGGGGCCTTTGTTATACTCGATCACCGGACTTTGTTATACTCGATAAGGAGTCTTTGTAATACTCGATAAGGGGAATTTGTTATAATCGACCAGGGGACTTTGTTATAATCGATCTGGGACTTTGTTATACTCGATCAGGGGACTTTGTTATACTCGTCCAGGGGGCTTTGTTATACTCGATCAGGGGACTTTGTTATACTCGACCAGGGGCCTTTGTTATACTCGATCACCGGATTTTGTTAGACTCAAACAGGGGACTAAGTTATACTCGCCAAGGGGACTTTGTTATACTCGATTAGGCGGCTTTGATATACTCGATCAGGGAACTTTGTTATACTCAACCAGGGGACTTTTTTAAAATTAATCATGGGACTTTGTCATACTCGATCAGGGGAATTTTGTTATACTCGATCAGGGGATATGTTATACTCGATCAGGGGACTTTGTTATACTCAACAAGAGGACTTTGTTATACTCGATCAGGGAACTTTGTTATACTCAACCAGGGGACTTTGTTATACTCGATGAGGGGTTTTGGTTATCCTCGATCAGCGGACTTTGTTATAATCGACCAGGGGACTTTGTTATACTCGATCAGGGGACTTTGTTATACTCGACCAGAGGACTTTTTTATACACGATCAGGGGATATGTTAAACTCGATGAGGGGATTTTCTATACTTGATTAGGGGACTTTGTTATACTCGATCAGGGGAATTTTTTTATACTCGATAAGAAAACTTTGTTATACTCGACCAAGGGACTTTGTTATATTCGATCAAGGGACTTTTGTTATACTCGATCAGGGGACTTTGTTATACTCGTCCAGGGTCCTTTGTTATACTCGATCAGGGGACTTTGTTATACTGGACCAGGGGACTTTTTTATACCCGATCAGGGGACTTTGTTATACTCGATCAGGGGACTTTTGTTATCCTCGATCAGGGGACTTTGTTATACTCGACCAGGGGACTTTTTTAAAATTAATCATGGGACTTTGTCATACTCGATCAGGGGAATTTTGTTGTACTCGATCAGGGGATATGTTATACTCGATCAGGGGACTTTGTTATACTCAACAAGAGGACTTTGTTATACTCGATCAGGGAACTTTGTTATACTCAACCAGGGGACTTTGATATACTCGATGAGGGGTTTTGGTTATCCTCGATCAGGGGACTTTGTTATACTCGACCAGGGGACTTTGTTATACTCGATCAGGGGACTTTGTTATACTCGACCAGAGGACTTTTTTATACACGATCAGGGGATATGTTATACTCGATGAGGGGATTTTCTATACTTGATTAGGGGACTTTGTTATACTCGATCAGGGGAATTTTTTTATACTCGATAAGAAAACTTTGTTATACTCGACCAAGGGACTTTGTTATATTCGATCAAGGGACTTTTGTTATACTCGATCAGGGGACTTTGTTATACTCGTCCAGGGTCCTTTGTTATACTCGATCAGGGGACTTTGTTATACTGGACCAGGGGACTTTTTTATACCCGATCAGGGGACTTTGTTATACTTGATCAGGGGACTTTTGTTATCCTCGATCAGGGGACTTTGTTATACTCGACCAGGGGCCTTTGTTATACTCGATCAGGGGACTTTGTTATACTCGATAAGGGGACTTTGTTATACTCGATAAGAGGAAATTGTTATACTCGATCAGGGGACTTTGTCTTACTCGATCAGAGCCCTTTGCTATACTCGACCAGGGGACTTTGATATAATCGATCAGGGGACTTTGTTATACTCGATATGGGGACTTTGTTATACTGGGCCAGGGGACTTTTTTATACTCGATCAGGGGACTTTGTTATACTCGATCAGGGGACTTTTGTTGTACTCGATCTGGGGACTTTTTTATACTCGACCAGGGGCCTTTGTTATACTCGATCACCGGACTTTGTTATACTCGATAAGGAGTCTTTCTAATACTCGATCAGGGGCCTTTGTTATCCTAGATCAGGGGACTTTGTTATACTCGGTTCAGGGTTCTTTGTTATACTCGTCCAGTGGGCTTTGTTATACTCGGATCAGGGGACTTTGTAATACTCGATCAAGGGACTTTGTCTTACTCGATGAGGGCCCTTTGTTATACTCGACCAGGGGACTTTGTTATAATCGATCAGGGGACTTTGTTATGCTCGATCTGCGGACTTTGTTATACTCCGCCAGGAGACGTTGTTATACTCGATGAGGGGATATGTTATACTCGATCAGGGTCTTTGTTATATTGGACCAGGGGACTTTATTATACTTGATCAGGGACTTTGTTATACTCGATCAGGGGACTTTGTTATACTCGACCAGGGGACTTTGTTATACTCGATCAGGTGACTTTGTTATACTCGACCAGAGGACTTTTTTATACTCGATCAGGGGATATGTTATACTCGATGAGGGGATTTTCTATACTTGTTTAGGGGACTTTGTTATACTCGATCATGGGAATTTTGTTAAACTCGATCAGAGGACTTTGTTATACTCGACCAGGGGCCTTTGTTATACTCGTTCAGAAAACTTTGTTATACTCGACCAAGGGACTTTGTTATACTCGATCAAGGGACTTTTGTTATACTCGATCAGGGGACTTTGTTATACTCGTCCAGGGTCCTTTGTTATACTCGATCAGGGGACTTTGTTATACTGGAACAGGGGACTTTTTTATACCT
Organism: Homarus americanus; assembly: GCF_018991925.1. Taxonomy (NCBI): domain Eukaryota; kingdom Metazoa; phylum Arthropoda; class Malacostraca; order Decapoda; family Nephropidae; genus Homarus; species Homarus americanus. Next base: position 16,856 of record NW_024737671.1, read on the forward strand.
GATCAGGGGACTTTGTTATACTCGATCAGGGGACTTTTGTTATCCTCGATCAGGGGACTTTGTTATACTCGACCAGGGGCCTTTGTTATACTCGATCAGGGGACTTTGTTATACTCGATAAGGGGACTTTGTTATACTCGATAAGAGGAAATTGTTATACTCGATCAGGGGACTTTGTCTTACTCGATCAGAGCCCTTTGCTATACTCGACCAGGGGACTTTGATATAATCGATCAGGGGACTTTGTTATACTCGATATGGGGACTTTGTTATACTGGGCCAGGGGACTTTTTTATACTCGATCAGGGGACTTTGTTATACTCGATCAGGGGACTTTTGTTGTACTCGATCTGGGGACTTTTTTATACTTGACCAGGGGCCTTTGTTATACTCGATCACCGGACTTTGTTATACTCGATAAGGACTCTTTCTAATACTCGATCAGGGGCCTTTGTTATCCTAGATCAGGGGACTTTGTTATACTCGGTTCAGGGTTCTTTGTTATACTCGTCCAGTGGGCTTTGTTATACTAGGATCAGGGGACTTTGTAATACTCGATCAAGGGACTTTGTCTTACTCGTTGAGGGCCCTTTGTTATACTCGACCAGGGGACTTTGTTATAATCGATCAGGGGACTTTGTTATGCTCGATCTGCGGACTTTGTTATACTGCGCCAGGAGACGTTGTTATACTCGATGAGGGGATATGTTATACTCGATCAGGGTCTTTGTTATATTGGAACATGGGACTTTATTATACTTGATCAGGGACTTTGTTATACTCGATCAGGGGACTTTGTTATACTCGATCAGGTGACTTTGTTATACTCGACCAGAGGACTTTTTTTATACTCGATCAGGGGATATGTTATACTCGATGAGGGGATTTTCTATACTTGATTAGGGGACTTTGTTATACTCGATCAGGGGAATTTTGTTAAACTCGATCAGAGGACTTTGTTATACTCGAACCAGGGGCCTTTGTTATACTCGATAAGAAAACTTTGTTATACCCGACCAAGGGACTTTGTTATACTCGATCAAGGGACTTTTGTTATACTCGATCAGGGGACTTTGTTATACTCGTCCAGGGGTCCTTTGTTATACTCGATCAGGGGACTTTGTTATGGACCAGTGGACTTTTTTATACCCGATCAGGGGACTTTGTTATACTCGATCAGGGGACTTTTGTTATCCTCGATCAGGGGACTTTGTTATACTCGACCAGGGGCCTTTGTTATACTCGATCAGGGGACTTTGTTATACTCGATAAGGGACATTGTTATACTCGATAAGAGGAAATTATTTATACTCGATCAGGGGACTTTGTCTTACTCAATCAAAGCCCTTTATATACTGACCAGGGACTTTGTTGCTATACTGGGCCAGGGGACTTTTTTATACTCGATCAGGGGACTTTGTTATACTCGATCAGGGGACTTTTGTTGTACTCGATCTGGGGACTTTTTTATACTCGACCAGGGGCCTTTGTTATACTCGATCACCGGACTTTGTTATACTCGATAAGGAGTCTTTTTAATTCTCGATAAGAGGACTTTGTTATACTCGATCAGGTGACTTTGTTATACTCTATGAGGGGCCTTTCTAATACTCGATGAGGGGCCTTTGTTATCCTAGATCAGGGGACTTTGTTATACTCGGTTCAGGGTTCTTTGTTATACTCGTCCAGTGGGCTTTGTTATACTAGGATCAGGGGACTTTGTAATACTCGATCAAGGGACTTTGTCTTACTCGATGAGGGCCCTTTGTTATACTCGACCAGGGGACTTTGTTATAATCGATCAGGGGACTTTGTTATGCTCGATCTGCGGACTTTGTTATCCTGCGCCAGGAGACGTTGTTATACTCGATGAGGGGATATGTTATACTCGATCAGGGTCTTTGTTATATTGGACCAGGGGACTTTATTATACTTGATCAGGGACTTTGTTATACTCGATCAGGGGACTTTGTTATACTCAACCAGGGGACTTTGTTATACGCGATCAGGTGACTTTGTTATACTCGACCAGAGGACTTTTTTATACTCGATCAGGGGATATGTTATACTCGATGAGGGGATTTTCTATACTTGATTAGGGGACTTTGTTATACTCGATCAGGGGAATTTTGTTAAACTCGATCAGAGGACTTTGTTATACTCGACCAGGGGCCTTTGTTATACTCGATAAGAAAACTTTGTTATACCCGACCAAGGGACTTTGTTATACTCGATCAAGGGACTTTTGTTATACTCGATCAGGGGACTTTGTTATACTCGTCCAGGGTCCTTTGTTATACTCGATCAGGGGACTTTGTTATACTGGACCAGTGGACTTTTTTATACCCGATCAGGGGACTTTGTTATACTCGATCAGGGGACTTTTGTTATCCTCGATCAGGGGACTTTGTTATACTCGACCAGGGGCCTTTGTTATACTCGATCAGGGGACTTTGTTATACTCGATAAGGGGACATTGTTATACTCGATAAGAGGAAATTGTTATACTCGATCAGGGGACTTTGTCTTACTCGATCAGAGCCCTTTGCTATACTCGACCAGGGGACTTTGTTATACTGGGCCAGGGGACTTTTTTATACTCGATCAGGGGACTTTGTTATACTCGATCAGGGGACTTTTGTTGTACTCGATCTAGGGACTTTTTTATACTCGACCAGGGGCCTTTGTTATACTCGATCACCGGACTTTGTTATACTCGATAAGGAGTCTTTTTAATTCTCGATAAGAGGACTTTGTTATACTCGATCAGGTGACTTTGTTATACTCTATGAGGGGCCTTTCTAATACTCGATCAGGGGCCTTTGTTATCCTAGATCAGGGGACTTTGTTATACTCGGTTCAGGGTTCTTTGTTATACTCGTCCAGTGGGCTTTCTTATACTAGGATCAGGGGACTTTGTAATACTCGATCAAGGGACTTTGTCTTACTCGATGAGGGCCCTTTGTTATACTCGACCAGGGGACTTTGTTATAATCGATCAGGGGACTTTGTTATGCTCGATCTGCGGACTTTGTTATACTGCGCCAGGAGACGTTGTTATATTCGATGAGGGGATATGTTATACTCGATCAGGGTCTTTGTTATAATGGACCAGGGGACTTTATTATACTTGATCAGGGACTTTGTTATACTCGATCAGGGGACTTTGTTATACTCGTCCAGGGGGCTTTGTTATACTCGATGAGGGGACTTTCTTATACTCGATCAGGGGCCTGGGTAGACGTATAACTATATTCTAAATCCCCAACTCGTAACAGGGGTCTTTGTAATACTCGATAAGGGGGATTTGTTATACTCGATAAGGGGACTTTGTTAGACTCGAACAGGGGACTTTGTTATACTCGACCAGGGGACTTTGTTATACTCGATTAGGCGGCTTAGTTATACTCGATCAGGTGACTTTGTTATACTCGATGAGGGGCCTTTCTTATACTCGATCAGGGGCCTTTGTTATACTCGATCAGGGGACTTTGTTATACTCGATCAAGGACTTTGTTATACTCGACAAGGAGACTTTTTTATACTTGACCAATGGACTTTGTTATACTCGATGAGGGGCCGTTGTTATACTCGATCTGGGGACTTTGTTAAACTCGACCAGGGGACTTTTTTATACTTGACCCATGGACTTTGTTATACTCGACCAGGGGACTTTGTTATAATCGATCAGGGGACTTTGATATACTCGATCAGGGACTTTGTTATACTCGATCAGGGGAATTGTTATACTCGTCCAGGGGGCTTTGTTATACTCGATCAGGGGACTTTGTTATACTCGACCAGGGGCCTTTGTTATACTCGATCACCGGATTTTGTTAGACTCAAACAGGGGACTAAGTTATACTCGACCAGGGGAATTTGTTATACTCGATTAGTCGGCTTTGTTATACTCGATCAGGGAACTTTGTTATACTCGATGAGGGGCCTTTGTTATACTCGATCAGGGGCCTGTGTTGTACTAGATCAGGGGACTTTGTTATACTCGATGAGGGGCCTTTTTTGAACTCGATCAGGGGCCTTTGTTATACTCGATCAGGGGACTTTTGTTATACTTGATCAGGAGACTTTCTTATACTCGAGCAGGGGACTTTGTTATACTCGATGAGGAGGCTTTGTTATACTCGATCAGGAGACTTTGCTATACTCGACCAGGGGACTTTGTTATACTCGATCAGGGGACTTTGTTAAACTCGACCAGGGGACTTTTTTATACTTGACCAATGGACTTTGTTATACTCGATGAAGGGCCTTTGTTATACTCTATCTGGGGACTTTGTTATACTCGATCAGGGGACTTTGTTATACTCCATCAGGGGACTTTTTGTACTCGACCAGAGGACTTTGGTATTCTCGATCAGGGGACTTTGTTATACTCGACCAGGGGACTTTTTTATACTTGACCAATGGACTTTGTTATACTCAATGAGGGGCCTTTGCTATACTCGATCAGGGGACTTTGTTATACTCGATTAGGGGCCTTTGTTATACTCGATGAGGGGGCTTTGTTATACTCGATGAGGGGGCTTTGTTATACTCGACCAGGGGACTTTGTTATATGCGATCAGGGGACTTTTTTATACTCGATCAGGGACGTTGTTATACTCAACAAGAGGACTTTGATATACTCGATCAGGGGACTTTGTTATACTCAATCAGGGAACTTTGTTATACTCGATTAGGGGCCTTTGTTATACTCGATGAGGGGGCTTTTTTATACTCGACCAGGGGACTTTGTTATACTCGATCAGGGGACTTTGTTATACTCGACAAGGGGACTTTTTTTATAATCAATCAGGGGACATTGTCATACTCGTTCAGTGGACTTTCCTATATTTGACCAATGGACTTTGCTATACTCGATGAGGGGCTTTTGTTATCGACTCTTTGATCTCGAGGACTTTGTTATACTCGATTTTCTTATACTCGAGCAGACGACTTTGGTATATTCGATCAGGGGATATGTTATACTCGATCAGGGGACTTTGTTATACTTGATTAGGGGACTTTGTTATACTCGATCAGGGGACTTTGTAATACTCGATCAGAGGACTTCGTTATACTCGACCAGGGGCCTTTGTTATACTCGATTAGAAAACTTTGTTATACTCGACCAGGGGACTTTGTTATACTAAACCAGGGACTTTGTTATACTCGATCAGGGAACTTTGTTATACTCGATGAGGGGCCTTTGTTATACTCGATCAGGGGCCTTTGTTATACTAGATCATGGGACTTTGTTATCCTCGATGAGGGGCCGTTTTTGGACTCGATCAGGGGACTTTGTTATACTTGATCAGGGGACTTTCTTATACTCGAGAAGGGGGCTGTGTTATACTCGATCAGGGGGTTTTTTATACTCAATGAGGAGGCTTTGTTATACTCGATGTGGGAACTTTGCTATACTCGACCAGGGGACTTTGTTATACTCGATGTGGGGACTTTGTTATACTCGACCAGGGGACTTTTTTATACTTGACCAATGGACTTTGTTATACTCGATGAGGGGCCTTTGTTATACTCGATCTGGGGACTTTGTTATACTCGATCAGGGGACTTTGTTATACTCCATCAGGGACTTTTTTATACTCGACCAGGGACTTTGTTATACTCGATCAGGGGACTTTGTTATACTCGACCAGGAACTTTTTATACTTGACCAATGGACTTTGCTATACTCGATGAGGAGGCTTTGTTATACTCGATCAGGGGACTTTGCTATACTCGACCAGGGGACTTTGTTATACTCGATCAGGGGACTTTGTTATACTCGACCAGGGGACTTTTTTATACTTGACCAATGGACTTTGTTATACTCGATGAGGGGCCTTTGTTATACTCGATCTGGGGACTTTGTTATACTGGACCAGGAGACTTTGTTATACTCGATCAGGGGACTTTGTTATACTCGATCAGGGGGCTTTGTTATGCTCGATCTAGGGACTTTGTTATACTGGGTCAGGAAACGTTGTTATACTCGATCAGGGGATATGTTATACTCGATCACGGGAATTTGTTATACTGGAATAGGGGACTTTGTTATACTCGTCCAGGGGGCTTTGTTATATTACGATCAGGGGACTTTGTTATTCTCGACCAGGGGATTTGTTATACTCGACCAGAGGCCTTTCTTATACTCGGTCTGGGTGACTTTGTTATAATCGATCAGGGGACTTTGTTATGCTCGATCTTGGGACTTTGTTATACTGGGCCTGGAGATTTTGTTATACTCGATCAGGGGATATGTTATACTCGATCAGGGGACTTTTTTATACTTGACCAGAGGACTTTGTTATACTCGATCAGGGGATATATTATACTCGATCAGTGGACTTTGTTATACTCGATTAGGGGCCTTTGTTTTACTCGATGAGGGGGCTTTGTTTTACTCGATCAGGGAACTTTGTTATTCTCAACCAAAGGACTTTTTTAAATTTAATCAGGGGACTTTGTCATACTCTATCAGGGGAATTTTGTTATACTCGATCAGGGGATATGTTATACTCGATCAGGGGACTTTGTTATACTCAACCAGAGGACTTTGTTATACTCGATTAGGGGACTTTTTTATACTCAATCAGGGGACTTTGTTATACTCGATTAGGGTCCTTTGTTATGCTCGATGAGTGGGGCTTTGTTATACGCGACCAGGGGACTTTGTTTTACTCGACCAAGGAACTTTGTTATACTCAAAAAGGGGACTTTTTTAAAATTAATCAAGGGACTTTGTCATACTCGATCAGGGGAATTTTGTTTTACGCGATCAGGGGTTATATTATACTTGATTAGGGGACTTTGTAATACTCAACCAGAGGACTTTGTTATACTCGATCAGGGGACTTTGTTATACTCAATCATGGGACTTTGTTATACTGGATGAGGGGCTTTGGTTATCCTCGATCAGGGGACTTTGTTATACTCGACCAGGGAACTTTGTTATACTCGATCAGGGGACTTTCTTATACTCGAGCAGGGGGCTGTGTTATACTCGATGTGAGGACTTTGTTATACTCGACCAGGGGACTTTTTTATACTTGACCAATGGACTTTGTTATACTCGATGAGGGGCCTTTGTTATACTCGATCTGGGGACTTTGTTATACTCGATCAGGGGACTTTGTTATACTCCACAGGGGACTTTTATACTCTCGACCAGGGACTTTGTTATACTCGGATCAGGGACTTTGTTAAACTTGACCAGGGAACTTTTTATACTTGACCAATGGACTTTTGCTATACTCGATGAGGAGGCTTTGTTATACTGGATCAGGCACTTTTGCTATACTCGACCAGGGACTTTGTTATACTCGATCAGGGGACTTTGTTATACTCGACCAGGGGACTTTTTTATACTTGACCAATGGACTTTGTTATACTCGATGAGGGGCCTTGTTATACTCGATCTGGGGACTTTGTTATACTGGACCAGGAGACTTTGTTATACTCGATCAGGGGACTTTGTTATACTCGATCAGGGGGCTTTGTTATGCTCGATCTAGGGACTTTGTTATACTGGGTCAGGAAACGTTGTTATACTCGATCAGGGGATATGTTATACTCGATCAGGGGAATTTGTTATACTGGAATAGGGGACTTTGTTATACTCGTCCAGGGGGCTTTGTTATATTACGATCAGGGGACTTTGTTATTCTCGACCAGGGGACTTTGTTATACTCGACCAGAGGCCTTTCTTATACTCGGTCTGGGTGACTTTGTTATAATCGATCAGGGGACTTTGTTATGCTCGATCTTGGGACTTTGTTATACTGGGCCTGGAGACTTTGTTATACTCGATCAGGGGATATGTTATACTCGATCAGGGGACTTTTTTATACTTGACCAGAGGACTTTGTTATACTCGATCAGGGGATATATTATACTCGATCAGTGGACTTTGTTATACTCGATTAGGGGCCTTTGTTTTACTCGATGAGGGGGCTTTGTTATACTCGATCAGGGAACTTTGTTATTCTCAACCAAAGGACTTTTTTAAAATTAATCAGGGGACTTTGTCATACTCTATCAGGGGAATTTTGTTATACTCGATCAGGGGATATGTTATACTCGATCAGGGGACTTTGTTATACTCAACCAGAGGACTTTGTTATACTCGATTAGGGGACTTTTTTATTCTCAATCAGGGGACTTTGTTATACTCGATTAGGGGCCTTTGTTATGCTCGATGAGTGGGGCTTTGTTATACGCGACCAGGGGACTTTGTTTTACTCGACCAAGGAACTTTGTTATACTCAACCAGGGGACTTTTTAAAAATTAATCAAGGGACTTTGTCATACTCGATCAGGGGAATTTTGTTTTACGCGATCAGGGGGTATATTATACTTGATCAGGGGACTTTGTAATACTCAACCAGAGGACTTTGTTATACTCGACCAGGGGACTTTGTTATACTCAATCATGGGACTTTGTTATACTGGATGAGGGGCTTTGGTTATCCTCGATCAGGGGACTTTGTTATACTCGACCAGGGAACTTTGTTATACTCGATCAGGGGACTTTCTTATACTCGAGCAGGGGGCTGTGTTATACTCGATGAGGGGACTTTGTTATACTCGTCCAGGGGACTTTTTTATGCTTGACCAATGGACTTTGTTATACTCGATGAGGGGCCTTTGTTATACTCGATCTGGGGACTTTGTTATACTCGATCAGGGGACTTTGTTATACTCCATCAAGGGACTTTTTTATACTCGACCAGGGGACTTTGTTATACTCGATCAGGGGACTTTGTTATACTCGAACAGGGGACTTTTTTATACTTGACCAATGGACTTTGCTATACTCGATGAGGAGGCTTTGTTATACTCGATCAGGGGACTTTGCTATAATCGACCAGGGGACTTTGTTATACTCGATCAGGGGACTTTGTTATACTCGACGAGGGGACTTTTTTATACTCGACCAATGGACTTTGTTATACTCGATGAGGGGCCTTTGTTATACTCGATCTGGGGACTTTGTTATACTCGATCAGGGGACTTTGTTATACTCCCTCAGGGGACTTTTTTATACTCGACCAGAGGACTTTGTTATTCTCGATCAGAGGACTTTGTTATACTGGACCAGGGGACTTTTTTATACTTGACCAATGGATTTTGTTATACTCAATGAGGGGCCTTTGTTATACTCGATCAGGGGACTTTGTTATACTCGACCAGGGGACTTTGTTATATGCGATCAGGGGACTTTTTTATACTCGATCATGGACTTTGTTATACTCGATCAGTGGACTTTCCTATATTTGACCAATGGACTTTGCTATACTCGATGAGGGGCTTTTGTTATACTCGATCAGGGGACTTTGTTATACTCGACCAGGGGACTTTGTTATACTCGATCAGGGGACTTACTTATACTCGAGCAGACGACTTTGGTATATTCGATCAGGGGACTTTGTTATACTTGATTAGGGGACTTTGTTATACTTGATCAGGGGACTTTCTTATACTCGAGCAGACGACTTTGTTATACTCGATCAGGGGACTTTGTTATACTTGATTAGGGGACTTTGTTATACTTGATCTAGGGACTTTGTTATACTGGGTCAGGAAACGTTGTTATACTCGATCAGGGGATATGTTATACTCGATCAGGGGAATTTGTTATACTGGAATAGGGGACTTTGTTATACTCGTCCAGGGGGCTTTGTTATATTACGATCAGGGGACTTTGTTATTCTCGACCAGGGGACTTTGTTATACTCGACCAGAGGCCTTTCTTATACTCGGTCTGGGTGACTTTGTTATAATCGATCAGGGGACTTTGTTATGCTCGATCTTGGGACTTTGTTATACTGGGCCTGGAGACTTTGTTATACTCGATCAGGGGATATGTTATACTCGATCAGGGGACTTTTTTATACTTGACCAGAGGACTTTGTTATACTCGATCAGGGGATATATTATACTCGATCAGTGGACTTTGTTATACTCGATTAGGGGCCTTTGTTTTACTCGATGAGGGGGCTTTGTTATACTCGATCAGGGAGCATTGTTATACTCAACCAAGGGGACTTTTTTAAAATTAATCAGGGGACTTTGTCATACTCTATCAGGGGAATTTTGTTATACTCGATCAGGGTTTATGTTATACTCGATCAGGGGACTTTGTTATACTCAACCAGAGGACTTTGTTATGCTCGATCAGGGGACTTTTTTATACTCAATCAGGGGACTTTGTTATACTCGATTAGGGGCCTTTGTTATGCTCGATGAGTGGGGCTTTGTTATACGCGACCAGGGGACTTTGTTTTACTCGACCAAGGAACTTTGTTATACTCAACCAAGGGACTTTTTTAAAATTAATCAAGGGACTTTGTCATACTTGATCAGGGGAATTTTGTTTTACGCGATCAGGGGTTATATTATACTTGATCAGGGGACTTTGTAATACTCAACCAGAGGACTTTGTTATACTCGATCAGGGGACTTTGTTATACTCAATCATGGGACTTTGTTATACTGGATGAGGGGCTTTGGTTATCCTCGATCAGGGGACTTTCTTATACTCGACCAGGGGACTTTGTTATACTCGATCAGGGGACTTTCTTATACTCGAGCAGGGGGCTGTGTTATACTCGATCAGGGGACTTTGTTATACTCGATGAGGAGGCTTTGTTATACTCGATGTGGGGACTTTGCTATACTCGACCACGGGACTTTGTTATACTCGATGTGGGGACTTTGTTATACTCGTCCAGAGGACTTTTTTATGCTTGACCAATGGACTTTGTTATACTCGATGAGGGGCCTTTGTTATACTCGATCTGGGGACTTTGTTATACTCGATCAGGGGACTTTGTTATACTCCATCAAAGGACTTTTTTATACTCGACCAGGGGACTTTGTTATACTCGATCAGGGGACTTTGTTATACTCGACCAGGGGACTTTTTTATACTTGACCAATGGACTTTGCTATACTCGATGAGGAGGCTTTGTTATACTCGATCAGGGGACTTTGTTATACTCGACGAGGGGACTTTTTTATACTTGACCAATGGACTTTGTTATACTCGATGAGGGGCCTTTGTTATACTCGATCTGGGGACTTTGTTATACTCGATCAGGGGACTTTTTTTATACTCCCTCAGGGGACTTTTTTATACTCGACCAGAGGACTTTGTTATATGCGATCAGGGGACTTTTTTATACTCAATCATGGGACTTTGTTATACTGGATGAGGGGCTTTGGTTATCCTCGATCAGGGGACTTTGTTATACTCGACCAGGGGACTTTGTTATACTCGATCAGGGGACTTTCTTATACTCGAGCAGGGGGCTGTGTTATACTCGATCAGGGGACTTTGTTATACTCGATGAGGAGGCTTTGTTATACTCGATGTGGGGACTTTGCTATACTCGACCACGGGACTTTGTTATACTCGATGTGGGGACTTTGTTATACTCGTCCAGGGGACTTTTTTATACTTGACCAATGGACTTTGTTATACTGGATGAGGGGCCTTTGTTATACTCGATCTGGGGACTTTGTTATACTCGATCAGGGGACTTTGTTATACTCCATCAGGGGACTTTTTTATACTCGACCAGGGGACTTTGTTATACTCGATCAGGGGACTTTGTTATACTCGACCAGGGGACTTTTTTATACTTGACCAATGGACTTTGCTATACTCGATGAGGGGCCTTTGTTATACTCGATCTGGGGACTTTGTTATACTCGATCAGGGGACTTTGTTATATGCGATCAGGGGACTTTTTTATACTCGATCAGGGACTTTGTTATACTCGATCAGGGGACTTTGTTATACTCGACCAGGGGACTTTGTTATACTCGATCAGGGGACTTTCTTATACTTGAGCAGACGACTTTGGTATATTCGATCAGGGGATATGTTATACTCGATCAGGGGACTTTGTTATACTTGATTAGGGGACTTTGTTATACTTGATCAGGAGACTTTGTAATACTCGATCAGAGGACTTCGTTATACTCGACCAGGGGCCTTTGTTATACTCGATTAGAAAACTTTGTTATACTCGACCAGGGGACTTTGTTTTACTCCACCAGGGACTTTGTTATACTCGATCAGGGGATATGTTATACTCGATTAGGGGACTTTGTTATGCTCGGTTCAGGGGTCTTTGTTATACTCGTCCATTGGGCTTTGTTATACTAGGATCAGGGGACTTTGTTATACTCGATCAGGGGACTTTGTATTACTCGATGAGGGCCCTTTGTTATACTCGACCAGAGGACTTTGTTATAATCGATCAGGGGACTTTGTTATGCTCGATCTGGGGACTTTGTTATACTGCGCCAGGAGACGTTGTTATCCTCGATGAGGGGATATGTTATACTTGATCAGGGGACTTTGTTATACTGGACCAGGAGACTTTGTCTTACTCGATCAGGGGACTTTGTTATACTCGATCAGGGGACTTTGTTATACTCGTCCAGGGGGCTTTGTTATGCTCGATCTAGGGACTTTGTTATACTGGGTCAGGAAACGTTGTTATACTCGATCAGGGGATATGTTATACTCGATCAGGGGAATTTCTTATACTGGACCAGGTGACTTTGTTATACTCGTCCAGGGGGCTTTGTTATATTACGATCAGGGGACTTTGTTATTCTCGACCAGGGGACTTTGTTATACTCGACCAGAGGCCTTTCTTATACTCGGTCTGGGTGACTTTGTTATAATCGATCAGGGGACTTTGTTATGCTCGATCTGGGGACTTTGTTATACTGGGCCTGGAGACTTTGTTATACTCGATCAGGGGATATGTTATACTCGATCAGGGGACTTTTTTATACTTGACCAGAGGACTTTGTTATACTCGATCAGGGGATATGTTATACTCGATCAGTGGACCTTGTTATACTCGATTAGGGGCCTTTGTTTTACTCGATGAGGGGGCTTTGTTATACTCGATCAGGGAACTTTGTTATACTCAACCAGGGGACTTTTTTAAAATTAATCAGGGGACTTTGTCATACTCTATCAGGGGAATTTTGTTATACTCGATCAGGGGACTCGATCAGGGGACTTTGTTATACTCAACCAGAGGACTTTGTTATACTCGATCAGGGGACTTTTTTATACTCAATCAGGGGACTTTGTTATACTCGATTAGGGGCCTTTGTTATGCTCGATGAGGGGGCTTTGTTGTACGCGACCAGGGGACTTTGTTATACTCGATCAAGGAACTTTGTTATACTCAACCAGGGGACTTTTTTAAAATTAATCAAGGGACTTTGTCATACTCGATCAGGGGAATTTTGTTTTACGCGATCAGGGGTTATATTATACTTGATCAGGGGACTTTGTAATACTCAACCAGAGGACTTTGTTATACTCGATCAGGGGACTTTGTTATACTCAATCATGGGACTTTGTTATACTCGATGAGGGGCTTTGGTTATCCTCGATCAGGGGACTTTGTTATACTCGACCAGGGGACTTTGTTATACTCGATCAGGGGACTTTGTTATACTCGACCAGAGGACTTTTTTATACTCGATCAGGGGATATGTTATACTCGATGAGGGGATTTTGCTATACTTGATTAAGGGACTTTGTTATACTCGATCAGGGGAATTATGTTATACTCGATCAGAGGACTTTGTTATACTCGACCAGGGGCCTTTGTTATACTCGACCAGGGGCCTTTGTTATACTCGATAAGAAAACTTTGTTATACTCGACCAAGGGACTTTGTTATACTCGATCAAGGGACTTTTGTTATACTCGATCAGGGGACTTTGTTATACTCGTCCCGGGGCCGTTGTTATACTCGACCAGGGGACTTTGTTATACTGGACCAGGAGACTTTTTTATACCCGATCAGGGAACTTTGTTATACTGGATCAGGGGACTTTTGTTATACTCGATGAGGGGACTTTGTTATACTCGATAAGGGGACTTTGTCTTACTCGATTTGGGCCCTTTGCTATACTCGACCAGGGGACTTTGATATAATCGATAAGGGGACTTTGTTATACTCGATATGGGGACTTTGTTATACCGGGCCAGGGGACTTTTTTATACTCGATCAGGGGACTTTGTTATACTCGATCAGGGGACCATTGTTATACTCGATCAAAGGACTTTGTTATACTCGACCAGGGGCCTTTGTTATACTCGATCACCGGACTTTGTTATACTCGATAAGGAGTCTTTGTAATACTCGATAAGGGGAATTTGTTATACTCGATAAGGGGACTTTGTTAGACCCGAACAGGGGACTTTGTTATACTCGACCAGGGAGCTTTGTTATAGTCGATAAGGGGACTTTGTTATACTCGATCAAAGGACTTTGTTATACTCGACCAGGGGCCTTTGTTATAGTCGATCACCGGATTTTGTTAGACTCAAACAGAAGACTAAGTTATACTCGACCAGGGGACTTTGTTATAATCGATCAGGGGACTTTGGTATACTCGATCAGGGACTTTTTTATACTCGATCAGGGGACTTTGTTATACTCGATTAGGGGACCTTTGTTATACTCGATCAGGGGCCTTTGTTATACTAGATCAGGGGACTTTCTTATACTCGGTTCAGGGGTCTTTGTTATGCTCGTCCAGTGGGCTTTGTTATACTAGGATCAGGGGACTTTGTTATACTCGATTAATGGACTTTGTCTTACTCGATGAGGGCCCTTTGTTATACTCGACCAGGGGACTTTGTTATAATCGATCAGGGGACTTTGTTATGCTCGATCTGGGGAATTTGTTATACTGCGCCAGGAGACGTTGTTATACTCGATGAGGGGATATGTTATACTGGATCAGGGTCTTTGTTATATTGGACCAGGGGACTTTGTTATACTCGATCAGGGACTTTGTTATACTCGATCAGGGAACTTTGTTATACTCGCCCAGGGGGCTTTGTTATACTCGATCAGGGGACTTTGTTATACTCGATCAAGGACTTTGTTATACTCGACAAGGGGAATTTTTTATACTTGACCAATGGACTTTGTTATACTCGATGAGGGGCCTTTGTTATACTCGATTTGGGGACATTGTTATACTCGACCAGGGGACTTTTTTATACTTGACCAATGGACTTTGTTATACTCGACCAGGGGACTTTGTTATAATCGATCAGGGGACTTTGGTATACTCGATCAGGGACTTTGTTATACTCAATCAGGGGACTTTGTTACACTCGTCCAGGGGGCTTTGTTATACTCGATCAAGGGACTTTGTTATACTCGACCAGGGGCCTTTGTTATAGTCGATCACCGGATTTTGTTAGACTCAAACAGAGGACTAAGTTATACTCGACCAGGGGACTTTGTTATAATCGATCAGGGGACTTTGGTATACTCGATCAGGGACTTTTTTATACTCGATCAGGGGACTTTGTTATACTCGATCAGGGGACATTTGTTATACTCGATCAGGGGACTTTGTTATACTCGACCAGGGGCCTTTCTTATACTCGATCACCGGACTTTGTTATACTCGATAAGGGGTCTTTGTAATACTCGATAAGGGTAATTTGTTATACTCGATAAGGGGACTTTGTTAGACTCGAAAGGGGGACTTTGTTATACTCGACCAGGGGACTTTGTTAAACTCGATTAGGCGGCTTTGTTATACTCGATCAGGGAACTTTGTTATACTCGATGCGGGGCCTTTGTTATACTCGATCAGGGGCCTGTGTTATACTAGATCAGGGGACTTTGTTATACTCGATGAGGGGCCTTTTCTGGACTCGATCAGGGGCCTTTGTTATACTCGATCAGGGGACTTTGTTATACTTGATCAGGGTACTTTCTTATACTCGAGCAGGGGGCTGTGTTATACTCGATCAGGGGACTTTGTTATACTCGATGAGGAGGGTTTGTTATACTCGATCAGGGGACTTTGCTATACTTGACCAGGGGACTTTGTTATACTCAACAAGAGGACTTTGTTATACTCGATCAGGGGACTTTGTTATACTCAATCAGGGGACTTTGTTATACTCGATTAGGGGCCTTTGTTATACTCGATGAGGGGCTTTGTTATACTCGACCAGGGGACTTTGTTATACTCGATCAGGTGACTTTCTTATACTCGAGCAGACGACTTTGGTATATTCGATCAGGGGATATGTTATACTCGACCAGGGGCCTTTGTTATACTCGATTAGAAAACTTTGTTATACTCGACCAGGCGACTTTGTTATACTCCACCAGGGACTTTGTTATTCTCGACCAGAGGATATGTTATACTCGATGAGGGGACTTTGTTATGCTTGGTTGAGGGGTCTTTGTTATACTCGTCCATTGGGCTTTGTTATACTAGGATCAGGGGTATTTGTTATACTCGATCAGGGTACTTTGTCTTACTCGATGAGGGCCCTTTGTTATACTCGACCAGGGGACTTTGTTATACTCGTCCAGGGGGCTTTGTTATATTAGGATCAGGGGACTTTGTTATTCTCGACCAGGGGACTTTTTTATACTCGACCAGAGGCCTTTGTTATACTAGGTCTGGGTGACTTTGTTATAATCGATCAGGGGACTTTGTTATGCTCGATCTGTGGACTTTGTTATACTGGGCTTGGAGACTTTGTTATACTCGATCAGGGGAAATGTTATACTCGATCAGGGGACTTTGTTATACTGGACCAGGGGACTTTGTTATACTCGATCAGGGGACTTTGTTAAACTCGATCAGGGGACTTTGTTATACTCGTCTAGGGGTCTTTATTATACACGATCAGGGGACTTTGTTATACTCGATGAGGAGGATTTGTTATACTCGATGTGAGGACTTTGCTATACTCGACCACCGGAAGTTTGTTATACTCGATGTGGGGACTTTGTTATACTCAATCAGGGGACTTTGTTATACTCCCTCAGGGGACTTTTTTATACTCGACCAGAGGACTTTGTTATTCTCGATCAGAGGACTTTGTTATACTCGACCAGGGGACTTTTTTATACTTGACCAATGGATTTTGTTATAATCAATGAGGGGCCTTTGTTATACTCGATCAGGGGACTTTGTTATACTCGAACAGGGGACTTTGTTATATGCGATCAGGGGACTTTTTTATACTCGATCAGGGACTTTGTTATACTCGATCAGTGGACTTTCCTATATTTGACCAATGGACTTTGCTATACTCGATGAGGGGCTTTTGTTATACTCGATCAGGGGACTTTGTTATACTCGACCAGGGGACTTTGTTATACTCGATCAGGGGACTTTCTTATACTCGAGCAGACGACTTTGGTATATTCGATCAGGGGATATGTTATACTCGATCAGGGGACTTTGTTATACTTGATTAGGGGACTTTGTTATACTTGATCAGGGGACTTTGTAATACTCGATCAGAGGACTTCGTTATACTCGACCAGGGGCCTTTGTTATACTCGATTAGAAAACTTTGTTATACTCGACCAGGGGACTTTGTTTTACTCCACCAGGGACTTTGTTATACTCGATCAGGGGATATGTTATACTCGATTAGGGGACTTTGTTATGCTCGGTTCAGGGGTCTTTGTTATACTAGTCCATTGGGCTTTGTTATACTAGGATCAGGGGACTTTGTTATACTCGATCAGGGGACTTCGTCTTACTCGATGAGGGCCCTTTGTTATACTCGACCAGAGGACTTTGTTATAATCGATCAGGGGACTTTGTTATGCTCGATCTGGGGACTTTGTTATACTGCGCCAGGAGACGTTGTTATCCTCGATGAGGGGATATGTTATACTCGATCAGGGGACTTTGTTATACTGGACCAGGAGACTCTGTTATACTCGATCAGGGGACTTTGTTATACTCGATCAGGGGACTTTGTTATACTCGTCCAGGGGCCTTTGTTATACTGGGTTAGGAAACGTTGTTATACTCGATCAGGGGATATGTTATACTCGATCAGGGGAATTTGTTATACTGGACCAGGGGACTTTGTTATACTCGTCCAGGGGGCTTTGTTATATTACGATCAGGGGACTTTGTTATTCTCGTCCAGGGGACTTTGTTATACTCGACCAGAGGCCTTTCTTATACTCGGTCTGGGTGACTTTGTTATAATCGATCAGGGGACTTTGTTATGCTCGATCTGGGGACTTTGTTATACTGGGTCAGGAAACGTTGTTATACTCGATCAGGGGATATGTTATACTCGATCAGGGGAATTTGTTATACTGGACCAGGGGACTTTGTTATACTCGTCCAGGGGGCTTTGTTATATTACGATCAGGGGACTTTGTTATTCTCGTCCAGGGGACTTTGTTATACTCGACCAGAGGCCTTTCTTATACTCGGTCTGGGTGACTTTGTTATAATCGATCAGGGGACATTGTTATGCTCGATCTGGGGACTTTGTTATACTGGGCCTGGAGACTTTGTTATACTCGATCAGGGGATATGTTATACTCAACCAGGGGACTTTTTTAAAATTAATCAGGGGACTTTGTCATACTCTATCAGGGGAATTTTGTTATACTCGATCTGGGGATATGTTATACTCGATCAGGGGACTTTGTTATACTCAACCAGAGGACTTTGTTATACTCGATCAGGGGACATTTTTATACTCAATCAGGGGACTTTGTTATACTCGATTAGGGGCCTTTGTTATGCTCGATGAGGGGGCTTTGTTATACGCGACCAGGGGACTTTGTTATACTCGATCAAGGAACTTTGTTATACTCAACCAGGGGACTTTTTTAAAATTAATCAAGGGACTTTGTCATACTCGATCAGGGAATTTTGTTTTACGCAATCAGGGGTTATATTATACTTGATCAGGGGACTTTGTAATACTCAACCAGAGGACTTTGTTATACTCGGTCAGGGGACTTTGTTATACTCAATCATGGGACTTTGTTATACTCGATGAGGGGCTTTGGTTATCCTCGATCAGGGGACTTTGTTATACTCGACCAGGGGACTTTGTTATGCTCGATCAGGGGACTTTGTTATACTCGACCAGAGGACTTTTTTATACTCGATCAGGGGATATGTTATACTCGATGAGGAGATTTTGCTATACTTGATTAAGGGACTTTGTTATACTCGATCAGGGGAATTTTGTTATACTCGATCAGAGAACTTTGTTATACTCGACCAGGGGCCTTTGTTATACTCGATAAGAAAACTTTGTTATACTCGACCAAGGGACTTTGTTATACTCGATCAAGGGACTTTTGGTATACTCGATCAGGGGACTTTGTTATACACGTCCAGGGGCCTTTGTTATACTCGATCAGGGGACTTTGTTATACTGGACCAGGGGACTTTTTTATACCCGATTAGGGAACTTTGTTATACGCGATCAGGGGACTTTTGTTATACTCGATCAGGGGACTTTTTTATACTCGATCAGGGGACTTTGTTATACTCGATCAGGGGACCTTTGTTATACTCGATCAGGGGACTTTGTTATACTCGACCAGGGGCCTTTGTTATACTCGATCACCGGACTTTGTTATACTCGATAAGGAGTCTTTGTAATACTCGATAAGGGGAATTTGTTATACACGATAAGGGGACTTTGTTAGACTCGAACAGGGGACTTTGTTATACTCGACCAGGGGCCTTTGTTATAGTCGATCACCGGATTTTGTTAGACTCAAACAGAGGACTAAGTTATACTCGACCAGGGGACTTTGTTATAATCAAATGAGGGGACTTTGGTATACTCCATCAGGGACTTTTTTATACTCGATCAGGGGACTTTGTTATACTTGATCAGGGGACTTTCTTATACTCGGTTCAGGGGTCTTTGTTATACTCGTCCAGTGGGCTTTGTTATACTAGGATCAGGGGACTTTGTTATACTCGATCAATGGACTTTGTCTTACTCGACGAGGGCCTTTTGTTATACTCGACCAGCGGACTTTGTTATAATCGATCAGGGGCTTTGTTATGCTCGATCTGGGGACTTTGTTATACTGCCCCAGGAGACGTTGCTATACTCGATGAGGGGATATGTTATACTCGATCAGGGTCTTTGTTATATTGGACCAGGGGACTTTGTTATACTCGATCAGGGACTTTGTTATACTCGATCAGGAAACTTTGTTATACTCGCCCAGGGGGCTTTGTTATACTCGATCAGGGGACTTTGTTATACTCGATCAAGGACTTTGTTATACTCGACAAGGGGACTTTTTTATACTTGACCAATGGACTTTGTTATACTCGATGAGGGGCCTTTGTTATACACGATTTGGGGACTTTGTTATACTCGACCAGGGGACTTTTTTATACTTGACCAATGGACTTTGTTATACTCGACCAGGGGACTTTGTTATAATCGATCAGGGGACTTTGGTATACTCGATCAGGGACTTTTTTATACTCGACCAGGGGCCTTTCTTATACTCGATCACCGGACTTTGTTATACTCTTTAAGGGGTCTTTGTAATACTCGATAAGGGGAATTTGTTATACTCGATAAGGGGACTTTGTTAGACTCGAACATGGGACTTTGTTATACTCGACCAGGGGACTTTGTTATACTCGATTAGGCGGCTTTGTTATACTCGATCAGGGAACTTTGTTATACTCGATGAGGGGCCTTTGTTATACTCGATCAGGGGACTTTGTTATACTCGATGAGGGGCCTTTGTTATACATGATTTGGGGACTTTGTTATACTCGACCAGGGGACTTTTTTATACTTGACCAATGGACTTTGTTATACTCGACCAGGGGACTTTGTTATAATCGATCAGGGGACTTTGGTATACTCGATCAGGGACTTTTTATACTCGACCAGGGGCCTTTCTTATACTCGATCACCGGACTTTGTTATACTCGATAAGGGGTCTTTGTAATACTCGATAAGGGGAATTTGTTATACTCGATAAGGGGACTTTGTTAGACTCGAACAGGGGACTTTGTTATACTCGACCAGGGGACTTTGTAATACTCGATTAGGACACTTTGTTATACTCGATCAGGGAACTTTGTTATACTCGATGAGGGGCCTTTGTTATACTCGATCAGGGGCCTGTGTTATACTAGATCAGGGGACTTTGTTATACTCGATGAGGGGCCTTTTTTGGACTCGATCAGGGGCCTTTGTTATACTCGATCAGGGGACTTTGTTATACTTGATCAGGGGACTTTCTTATACTCGAGCAGGGGGCTGTGTTATACTCGATCAGGGGACTTTGTTATACTCGATGAGGAGGGTTTGTTATACTCGATCAGGGGACTTTGCTATATTTGACCAGGGGACTTTGTTATACTCAACAAGAGGACTTTGTTATACTCGATCAGGGGACTTTGTTATACTCAATCAGGGGACTTTGTTATACTCGATTAGGGGCCTTTGTTATACTCGATGAGGGGCTTTGTTATACTCGACCAGGGGACTTTGTTATACTCGATCAGGTGACTTTCTTATACTCGATTAGAAAACTTTGTTATACTCGACCAGGGGACTTTGTTATACTCCACCAGGGACTTTGTTATACTCGACCAGGGGATATGTTATACTCGATGAGGGGAGTTTGTTATGCTCGGTTCAGGGGTTCTTGTTATAATCGTCCATTGGGCTTTGTTATACTAGGATCAGGGGTCTTTGTTATACTCGATCAGGGTACTTTGTCTTACTCGATGAGGGCCCCTTGTTATACTCGACCAGGGGACTTTGTTATAATCGATTAGGGGACTTTGTTATGCTCGATCTGGGGACTTTGTTATACTGCGCCTGAGACATTGTTATCCTCGATGAGGGGATATGTTATACTCGATCAGGGGACTTTGTTATACTGGACGAGGATACTTTGTTAATCTCGATCTGGGGACTATGTTATACTGGACCAGGGGACTTTGTTATACTCGTCCAGGGGGCTTTGTTATATTAGGATCAGGGGACTTTGTAATTCTCGACCAGGGGACTTTGTTATACTCGACCAGAGGCCTTTGTTATACTCGGTCTGGGTGACTTTGTTATAATCGATTAGGGGACTTTGTTATGCTCGATCTGTGGACTTTGTTATACTGGGCCTGGAGACTTTGTTATACTCGATCAGGGGATATGTTATACTCGATCAGGGGACTTTGTTATACAGGACCAGGGGACTTTGTTATACTCGATCAGGGGACTTTGTTATACTCGATCAGGGGACTTTGTTATTCTCGTCTAGGGGTCTTTTTTATACACGATCAGGGGACTTTGTTATACTCGATGAGGAGGCTTTGTTATACTCGATGTGGGGACTTTGCTATACTCGACCACGGGACTTTGTTATACTCGATGTGGGGACTTTGTTATACTCGTCCAGGGGACTTTTTTATACTTGACCAATGGACTTTGTTATACTCGATGAGGGGCCTTTGTTATACTCGATCTGGGGACTTTGTTATACTCGATCAGGGGACTTTGTTATACTCCATCAGGGGACTTTTTTACACTCGACCAGGGGACTTTGTTATACTCGATCAGGGGACTTTGTTATACTCGACCAGGGGACTTTTTTATACTTGACCAATGGACTTTACTATACTCGATGAGGAGGCTTTGTTATACTCGATCAGGGGACTTTGCTATACTCGACCAGGGGACTTTGTTATACTCGATCAGGGGACTTTGTTATACTCGACCAGGGGACTTTTTTATACTTGACCAATGGACTTTGTTATACTAGATGAGGGGCCTTTGTTATACTCGCTCTGGGGACTTTGTTATACTCGATCAGGGGACTTTGTTATACTCCCTCAGGGGACTTATTTATACTCGACCAGAGGACTTTGTTATTCTCGATCAGAGGACTTTGTTATACTCGACCAGGGGAATATTTTTATACTTGACCAAGGGATTTTGTTATACTCAATGAGGGGCCTTTGTTATACTCGATCAGGGGACTTTGTTATACTAGACCAGGGGACTTTGTTATATGCGATCAGGAGACTTTTTTATACTCGATCAGTGACTTTGTTATACTCGATCAGTGGACTTTCCTATATTTGACCAATGGACTTTGCTATACTCGATGAGGGGCTTTTGTTATACTCGATCAGGGGACTTTGTTATACTCGACCAGGGGACTTTGTTATACTCGATCAGGGGACTTTCTTATACTCGAGCAGACGACTTTGGTATATTCGATCAGGGGATATGTTATACTCGATCAGGGGACTTTGTTATACTTGATTAGGGGACTTTGTTATACTTGATCAGGGGACTTTGTAATACTCGATCAGAGGACTTCGTTATACTCGACCAGGGGCCTTTGTTATACTCGATTAGAAAACTTTGTTATACTCGACCAGGGGACTTTGTTTTACTCCACCAGGGACTTTGTTATACTCGATCAGGGGATATGTTATACTCGATTAGGGGACTTTGTTATGCTCGGTTCAGGGGTCTTTGTTATACTCGTCCATTGGGCTTAGTTATACTAGGATCAGGGGACTTTGTTATACTCGATCAGGGGACTTTGTCTTACTCGATGAGGGCCCTTTGTTATACTCGACCAGAGGACTTTGTTATAATCGATCAGGGGACTTTGTTTATGCTCGATCTGGGGACTTTGTTATACTCCGCCAGGAGACGTTG
This sequence comes from Homarus americanus, assembly GCF_018991925.1. Taxonomy (NCBI): domain Eukaryota; kingdom Metazoa; phylum Arthropoda; class Malacostraca; order Decapoda; family Nephropidae; genus Homarus; species Homarus americanus. The sequence continues at coordinate 40,392 of NW_024737671.1, forward strand.
TTATCCTCGATGAGGGGATATGTTATACTCGATCAGGGGACTTTGTTATACTCGTCCAGGGGGCTTTGTTATGCTCGATCTAGGGACTTTGTTATACTGGGTCAGGAAACGTTGATATACTCGATGAGGGGATATGTTATACTCGATCAGGGGACTTTTTTATACTTGACCCGAGGACTTTGTTATACTCGATCAGGGGATATGTTATACTCGATCAGTGGACTTTGTTATACTCGATTAGGGGCCTTTGTTTTACTCGATGAGGGGGCTTTGTTATACTCGATTAGGGGCCCTTGTTATGCTCGATGAGGGGGCTTTGTAATACGCAACCAGGGGATTTTGTTATACTCGATGAAGGAACTTTGTTATACTCAACCAAGGGACTTTTTTAAAATTAATCAAGGGACTTTGTCATACTCGATCAGGGGAATTTTGTTATACTCGATCAGGGGATATGTTATACTCGATCAGGGGACTTTGTTATACTCAACCAGAGGACTTTGTTATACTCGATCAGGGGACTTTTTTATACTCAATCAGGGGACTTTGTTATACTCGATTAGGGGCCCTTGTTATGCTCGATGAGGGGGCTTTGTAATACGCGACCAGGGGACTTTGTTATACTCGATCAAGGAACTTTGTTATACTCAACCAGGGGACTTTTTTAAAATTAATCAAGGGACTTTGTCATACTCGATCAGGGGAATTTTGTTTTACGCGATCAGGGGTTATATTATACTTGATCAGGGGACTTTGTAATACTCAACCAGAGGACTTTGTTATACTCGATCAGGGGACTTTGTTATACTCAATCATGGGACTTTGTTATACTCGATGAGGGGCTTTGGTTATCCTCGATCAGGGGACTTTGTTATACTCGACCAGGGGACTTTGTTATACTCGATCAATGGACTTTGTTATACTCGTCCAGAGGACTTTTTTATACTCGATCAGGGGATATGTTATACTCGATGAGGGGATTTTGCTATACTTGATTAAGGGACTTTGTTATACTCGATCAGGGGAATTTTGTTATACTCGATCAGAGGACTTTGTTATACTCGACCAGGGGCCTTTGTTATACTCGATAAGAAAACTTTGTTATACTCGACCAAGGGACTTTGTTATACTCGATCAGGGGACTTTGTTATACTCGTCCAGGGGCCTTTGTTATACTCGATCAGGGGACTTTGTTATACTGGACCAGGGGACTTTTTTATACCCGATCAGGGAACTTTGTTATACGAGATCAGGGGACTTTTGATATACTCGATCATGGGACTTTGTTATACTCGGTTCAGGGGTCTTTGTTATACTCGATAAGGGGACTTTGTTATACTCGATAAGAGGAATTTGTTATACTCGATCAGGGGACTTTGTCTTACTCGATTAGGGCCCTTTGCTATACTCGACCAGGGGACTTTGATATAATCGATAAGGGGACTTTGTTATACTCGATATGGGGACTTTGTTATACTGGGCCAGGGGACTTTTTTATACTCGATCAGGGGACTTTGTTATACTCGATCAGGGGACCTTTGTTATACTCGATCAGGGGACTTTGTTATACTCGACCAGGGGCCTTTGTTATACTCGATCACCGGACTTTGTTATACTCGATAAGGAGTCTTTGTAATACTTGATAAGGGGAATTTGTTATACTCGATAAGGGGACTTTGTTAGACTCAAACAGAGGACTAAGTTGTACTCAACCAGGGTACTTTGTTATAATCGATCAGGGGACTTTGGTATACTCGATCAGGGACTTTTTTATACTCGATCAGGGGACTTTGTTATACTCGATTAGGGGACCTATTGTTATACTCGATCAGGGGCCTTTGTTATACTAGATCAGGGGACTTTCTTATACTCGGTTCAGGGGTCTTTGTTATACTCGTCCAGTGGGCTTTGTTATACGAGGATCAGGGGACTTTGTTATACTCGATCAATGGACTTTGTCATACTCGATGAGGGCCATTTGTTATACTCGACCAGGGGACTTTGTTATAATCGATCAGGGGACTTTGTTATGCTCGATCTGGGGACTTTGTTATACTGCGCCAGGAGACGTTGTTATACTTGATGAGGGGATATGCTATACTCGATCAGGGTCTTTGTTATATTGGACCAGTGGACTTTGTTATACTCGATCAGGGACTTTGTTATACTCGATCAGGGAACTTTGTTATACTCGCCCAGGGGGCTTTGTTATACTCGATCAGGGGACTTTGTTATACTCGATCAAGGACTTTGTTATACTCGACAAGGGGACTTTTATATACTTGACCAATGGACTTTGTTATACTCGATGAGGGGCCTTTGTTATACTCGATTTGGGGAGTTTGTTATACTCGACCAGGGGACTTTTTTATACTTGACCAATGGACTTTGTTATACTCGACCAGGGGACTTTGTTATACTCGTCCAGGGGGCTTTGTTATACTCGATCAAAGGACTTTGTTATACTCGACCAGGGGCCTTTGTTATAGTCAATCACCGGATTTTGTTAGACTCAAACAGAGGACTAAGTTATACTCGACCAGGGGACTTTGTTATAATCGATTAGGGGACTTTGGTATACTCGATCAGGGACGTTTTTATACTCGATCAGGGGACTTTGTTATACTCGATCAGGGGACCTTTGTTATACTCGATCAGGGGACTTTGTTATACTCGACCAGGGGCCTTTCTTATACTCGATCACCGGACTTTGTTATACTCGATAAGGGGTCTTTGTAATACTCGATAAGGGGAATTTGTTATACTCGATAAGGGGACTTTGTTAGACTCGAAAGGGGGACTTTGTTATACTCGACCAGGGGACTTTGTTATACTCGATTAGGCGGCTTTGTTATACTCGATCAGGGAACTTTGTTATACTCGATGAGGGGCCTTTGTTATACTCGATCAGGGGCCTGTGTTATACTAGATCAGGGGACTTTGTTATACTCGATGAGGGGCCTTTTCTTGGACTCGATCAGGGGCCTTTGTTATACTCGATCAGGGGACTTTGTTATACTTGATCAGGGGACTTTCTTATACTCGAGCAGGGGGCTGTGTTATACTCGATCAGGGGACTTTGTTATACTCGATGAGGAGGGTTTGTTATACTCGATCAGGGGACTTTGCTATACTTGACCAGGGGACTTTGTTATACTCAACAAGAGGACTTTGTTATACTCGATCAGGGGACTTTGTTATACTCAATCAGGGGACTTTGTTATACTCGATCAGGTGACTTTCTTATACTCGAGCAGACGACTTTGGTATATTCGATCAGGGGATATGTTATACTCGACCAGGGGCCTTTGTTATACTCGATTAGAAAACTTTGTTATACTCGACCAGGGGACTTTGTTATACTCCACCAGGGACTTTGTTATACTCGACCAGGGGATATGTTATACTCGATGAGGGGACTTTGTTATGCTCGGTTCAGGAGTCTTTGTTATACTCGTCCATTGGGCTTTGTTATACTAGTATCAGGGGTCTTTGTTATACTCGATCAGGGTACTTTGTCTTACACGATGAGGGCCCTTTGTTATACTCGACCAGGGGACTTTGTTATAATCGATCAGGGGACTTTGTTATGCTCGATCTGGGGACTTTGTTATACTGCGCCAGGAGACATTGTAATCCTCGATGAGGGGATATGTTATACTCGATCAGGGGACTTTGTTATACTGGACCAGGATACTTTGTTATACTCGATCAGGGGACTATGTTATACTGGACCAGGGGACTTTGTTATACTCGTCCAGGGGGCTTTGTTATATTAGGATCAGGGGACTTTGTTATTCTCGACCAGGGGACTTTGTTATACTCGACCAGAGGCCTTTGTTATACTCTGTCTGGGTGACTTTGTCATAATCGATCAGGGGACTTTGTTATGCTCGATCTGTGGACTTTGTTATACTGGGCCTGGAGACTTTGTTATACTCGATCAGGGGATATGTTATACTCGATCAGGGGACTTTGTTATACTGGACCAGGGGACTTTGTTATACTCGATCAGGGGACTTTGTTATACTCGATCAGGGGACTTTGTTATTCTCGTCTAGGGGTCTTTTTTATACACGATCAAGGGACTTTGTAATACTCGATCAGGGGACTTTGTCCAACTCGATCAGGGCCCTTTGCTACACTCGACCAGGGGACTTTGTTATAATCGATCAGGGGACTTTGTTATGCTCGATATGGGTACTTTTTTATACTGGGCCAGGGGACTTTTTTGTTCTTGATCAGGGGACTGTGTTATACTGAACCAGGGGACTTTTTTATACCCGATCAGGGGACTTTGTTATACTCGATTAGGGGACTTTTGTTAAACTCGATCAGGGGGCTTTGTTATTCTCGACCAGGGCCCATTGTTATACTCGATTAGGGGAATTTATTATACTCGATAAGGGGGCTTTGTTATACTCGATCAGGGGACTTTATTATACTCGATCACGGGACTTTTTTATACTTGACCAATGGACTTTGTTATACTAGATGAGTGGCCTTTGTTAGACTCGATCTGGGGACTTTGTTATACTCGTCCAGGGGCCTTTGTTATACTCGATCAGGGGACTTTGTTATACTCGATAAGGGGACTTTGTTATACTCGATAAGGGGAATTTGTTGTACTCGATAAGTTGGACTTTGTTAGACTCGACCAGGGGACTTTGATATACTCGATTAGGCGGCTTTGTTATACTCGATCAGGGGACTTTGTTATATTCGATGAGGGGCCTTTGTTATACTCGATCAGGGGCCTTTGTTATACCAGATCAGGAGACTTTGTTATACTCGATTAGGGGCCTTGTTTCGACTCGATGATGGGTCTTTGTTATACTCGATCAGGGGGCGTTCTTATACTCGAGAAGGGGGCTGTGTCATACTCGACCAGGGGTCTTTGTTATACTCGACGAGGGGGCTTTCTTATACTCGAGAAGGTGGCTGTGTTATACTCGATCAGGGGAATTTGCTATACTCGACCAGGGGACTTTGTTATTCTCGATCAGGAGTCTTAGGTTATACTCGACCAGGGGACTTTTTTATACTTGACCAATGGACTTTGTTATGCTCGATGAGGGGCTTTTGTTGTACTCGATCTGGCGACTTTGTTATACTCGTGCAGAGGACTTTGTTATACTCCATCAGGGGACTTTGTTATACTGGAACAGTGGACTTTGTTATTCTCGATCAGGGAACTTTAATATACTTGTCTAGGGGGCTTTTTTATACTCGATGAGGGGATATGTTCTACTCGATCAGGGGACTTTGTTATACTGGACCAGGGGACTTTATTATACTCGATCAGGGGACTTTTTTATACTTGACCAATGGACTTTGTTATACTAGATGAGAGGCCTTTGTTAGACTCGATCTGGGGACTTTGTTATACTCGATCAAGGGACTTTTGTTATACTCGATCAGGGGACTTTGTTATATTCGTCCAGGGGCCTTTGTTATACTCGATCAGGGGACTTTGTTATACTCGATAAGGGGACTTTGTTATACTCGATAAGGGGAATTTGTTGTACTCGATAAGTTGGACTTTGTTAGACTCGACCAGGGGACTTTGATATACTCGATTAGGCGGCTTTGTTATACTCGATCAGGGGACTTTGTTATATTCGATGAGGGGCCTTTGTTATACTCGATCAGGGGCCTTTGTTATACCAGATCAGGGGACTTTGTTATACTCGATTAGGGGCCTTGTTTCGACTCGATGATGGGTCTTTGTTATACTCGATCAGGGGGCGTCCTTATACTCGAGAAGGGGGCTGTGTCATACTCGACCAGGGGTCTTTGTTATACTCGACCAGGGGGCTTTCTTATACTCGAGAAGGTGGCTGTGTTATACTCGATCAGGGGAATTTGCTATACTCGACCAGGGGACTTTGTTATTCTCGATCAGGAGTCTTAGGTTATACTCGACCAGGGGACTTTTTTATACTTGACCAATGGACTTTGTTATGCTCGATGAGGGGCTTTTGTTGTACTCGATCTGGCGACTTTGTTATACTCGTGCAGAGGACTTTGTTATACTCCATCAGGGGACTTTGTTATACTGGAACAGTGGACTTTGTTATTCTCGATCAGGGGACTTTAATATACTTGTCGAGGGGGCTTTTTTATACTCGATGAGGGGATATGTTCTACTCGATCAGGGGACTTTGTTATACTGGACCAGAGGACTTTGGTATACTCGATCAGGGGACTTTGTTATACTCGTCCAGGGGGCTTTGTTATACTAGGATCAGGGGACTTTGTTATACTCGATCAGGGGACTTTGTCTTACTCGATTAGGGCCCTTTTCTATACTCGCCCAGGGGACTTTGTTATAATCGATCAGGGGACTTTGTTATGCTCGATATGGGGACTTTGTTATACTGGGCCAGGAGACTTTTTTGTACTCGATCAGGGGACTTTGTTATACTCGATCAGGGGACTTTTGTTATACTCGATGAGGCGACTTTGTTATACTCGACCAGGGGATATGTTATACTCGACCAGGGGACTTTGTTATGCTCGATCTGAGGACTTTGTTATACTGCGGTAGGAGACGTTGTTATACTCGATGAGGGGATATGTTATCTTCGATGAGGGGACTTTGTTATAGTGGACCAGGGGACTTTGTTATACTCGATCAGGGGACTTTGTTATACTCGATCAGGGGACATTGTTATACTCGTCAAGGGGGCTTTGTTATACTAGGATCAGGGGACTTTGTTATTCTCGACCAGGGGACTTTGTTATACTCGACCAGAGGTCTTTGTTATACTCGGTCAGGGGACTTTGTTATGCTCGATCTGGGGACTTTGTTATACTGAGCCAGGAGACTTTGTTATACTCGATCAGGGGATATGTTATACTCGATCAGGGGACTTTGTTATACGGGACCAGGGGACTTTGTTATACTCGATCAGGGGACTTTGTTATACTCGATCAGGGGACTTTGTTATACTCGACCAGAGGCCTTTGTTATACTAGATCAGGGGACTTTGTTATACTCGATTAGCGGCCTCTCGATCAGGAGGCTTTGTTATACTTGATGAGGGGACTTTGTTATGCACGATCAGGAGACTTTGTTATACTCGGCCAGGGGACTTTTTTATACTTGACCAATGGACTTTGTTATACTAGATGAGAGGCCTTTGTTATACTCGATCTGGGGACTGTTTTATACTCGACCAGAGGACTTTGTTATACCCGATCAGAGGACTTTGTTATACTCGAACAGTGGACTTTTTTATACTGGATCAATGGACTTTGTTATACTCAATGAGGGGTCTTTGGTATACTCGATCAGGGGACTTTGTTATTCTCGACCAGGGGACTTTGTTATACTTGACCAGGGCACTTTGTTATACTCGATCAGGGGACTTTGTTATACTCGTCCAGGGGGCTTTGTTATACTCGATCAAAGGACTTTGTTATACTCGACCAGGGGCCTTTGTTATAGTCAATCACCGGATTTTGTTAGACTCAAACAGAGGACTAAGTTATACTCGACCAGGGGACTTTGTTATAATCGATTAGGGGACTTTGGTATACTCGATCAGGGACTTTTTTATACTCGATCAGGGGACTTTGTTATACTCGATCAGGGGACCTTTGTTATACTCGATCAGGGGACTTTGTTATACTCGACCAGGGGCCTTTCTTATACTCGATCAACGGACTTTGTTATACTCGATAAGGGGTCTTTGTAATACTCGATAAGGGGACTTTGTTAGACTCGAACAGGGGACTTTGTTATACCCGATCAGAGGACTTTGTTATACTCGAACAGTGGACTTTTTTATACTGGATCAATGGACTTTGTTATACTCAATGAGGGGTCTTTGGTATACTCGATCAGGGGACTTTGTTATTCTCGACCAGGGGACTTTGTTATACTTGACCAGGGGACTTTGTTATACTCGATCAGGACACTTTGTTATACTCAACCAGGGGACTTTTTTTAAATTCATCAGGGGACTTTGTCATACTCGATCAGGGGAATTTTGTTATACTCGATCAGGGGTCTTTTTTATACTCGACCAGAGGACTTTGTTATACTCGATCAGGGGATATGTTATACTCGATCAGTGGACTTTGTTATACTCGATTAGGGGCATTTGTTATACTCGATCAGGGGATATGTTACGCTCGATCAGGGGAATTTGTTATACTGAACCAGAGGACTTTGTTATACTCGATCAAGGAACTTTGTTTTACTCAACCAGGGGACATTTTTAAAATTAATCAGGGGACTTTATCATACTCGATCAGGGGAATTTTGTTATACTCGATCAGGGGATATGTTATACTCGATCAGGGACTTTGTTATACTCAACCAGAGGACTTTGTTATACTCGATCAGGGGACTTTGTTATACTTGATGAGGGGCTTTTGTTATCCTCGATCAGGGGACTTTTTTATACTCGACCAGCGGACTTTGTTATACTCGATCAGGGGACTTTGTTATACTCGACCAGACGACTTTGTTATACTCGATCAGGGGATATGTTATACTCGACGAGGGGACTTTGCTATACTTGATTAGGGGACTTTGTTATACTCGATCAGGGGAATTTTGTTATACTCGATCAGAGGACTTTGTTATACTCAACCAGGGGCCTTTGTTATACTCAACCAGGGGCCTTTGTTATACTCGATAAGAAAACTTTGTTATACTCGACCAATGGACTTTGTTATACTCGATCAAGGGACTTTTGTTATACTCGATCAGGGGACTTTGTTATACTCGTCCAGGGGCCTTTGATATACTCGATTAGGGGACTTTGTTATACTCGATAAGGGGACTTTGTTATACTCGATAAGGGGTCTTTGTTACACCCGATCAGGAGACTTTGTTATACTCGACAAGGGGGCTTTGTTATACTCGACCAGGGGACTTTCTAATACTCGAGAAGGGGGCTGTGTTATACTCGATCAGGGGACCTTGCTATACTCAACCACGGGACTTTGTTATACTTGATCTGGCGACTTTGTTATACTCGAGCAGGGGATTTTGTTATAGTCCATCAGGGGACTTTTTTATACTCGACCAGAGGACTTTGTTATAATCGATCAGGGGACTTTGTTATACTCGTCCAGGGGACTTTTTTAAACTTGACCAATGGACTTTGTTATACCCAATGAGGGGCCTTTGATATACTCGATCAGGGGACTTTGTTATACTCGACCAGGGGACTTTGTTATACTCGACCAGGGGACTTTTGTTATAATCGATCAGGGGACTTTGTCATGCTCGATATGGGGACTTTGTTATACTGGGCCAGGGGACTTTTTTATACTCGATGAGGCGACTTTGTTATACTCGATCAGGGACTTTTGTTATACTCGATTAGGGGAATTTGTTATACTCGAACAGGGGGCTTTGTTATACTCGAGCAGAGGACTTTGTTATACTCCATCAGGGGACTTTCTTATCCTGGAACAGGGGACTTTGTTATTCTCGATCAGGGACTTTAATATACTCGATCAGGGGGCTTTAATATACTCGTCGAGGGGGCTTTTTTATACTCAATCAGGGGACTTTGTTATACTCGATCAGGGGACTTTGTCTTACTCGATCAGGGCCCTTTGCTATACTCGCCCAGGGGACTTTGTTATAATCGATCAGGGGACTTTGTTATGCTCGATATGTGGAATTTGTTATACTGGGCCAGGGGACTTTTTTGTATTCGATGAGGGGACTTTGTTATGCTCGATCAGGGGACTTTTGTTATACTCGATGAGGGGACTATGTTATACTCGACCAGGGGCCTTTGTTATACTCGATTAGAAAACTTTGTTTTACTCCACCAGGGGACTTTGCTATACTCCACGAGGGACTTTCTTATACTCGATCAGGGGATATGTTATATTCTACCAGGGGACTTTGTTATGCTCGATCTGAGGACTTTGTTATACTGCGCCAGGAGACGTTGTTATACTCGATGAGGGGATATGTTATACTCGATGAGGGGACTTTGTTATAGTGGACCAGGGAACTTTGTTATACTCGATCAGGGGACTTTGTTATACTCGATCAGGGGACTTTTTTATACTCGACCAGATGCCTTTGTTATACTCGGTCAGGGGACTTTGTTATGCTCGATCTGGGGACTTTGTTATACGAAGCCAGGGGACTTTGTTATACTCGATCAGGGGACTTTGTTATACTCGTATAGGGGGCTTTGTTATACTAGGATCAAGGGACTTTTTTATTCTCGACCATGGGACTTTGTTATACTCGACAAGAGGCCTTTGTTATACTCGGTCTGGGGACTTTGTTATAATCGAACAGGGGACTTTGTTATGCTCGATCTGGGGACTTTGTTAAACTGGGCCTGGAGACTTTGTTATACTCGATCAGGGGATATGTTCTACTCGAACAGGGGACTTTGTTATACTGGACCAGGGGACTTTGTTATACTCGATCAGGGTCTTTGTTATACTCTATCAGGGGACTTTGTTATACTCGTCAAGGGGGCTTTGTTATACTAGGATCAGGGGACTTTGTTATTCTCGACCAAGGGACTTTGTTATACTCGACAAGAGGCCTTTGTTATACTCGGTCTGGGGACTTTGATATAATCGATCAGGGGACTTTGTTATGCTCGATCTGGGGACTTTGTTATACTCGATCAGGGGACTTTGTCTTACTCGATCAGGGCCCTTTGCTATACTCGCCCAGGGGACTTTGTTATAATCGATCAGACGACTTTGTTATGCTCGATATGGGGACTTTGTTATAAAGGGGCAAGGGGACTTTTTTGTACTCGATCAGGGGACTTTGTTATACTCGATCAGGGGACTTTTGTTATACTCGATCAGGGGACTTTGTTATACTCGATCAGAGGCCTTTGTTATACTCGATCAGGGGACTTTGTTATACTCGATAAGGGGACTTTGTTATACTCGATAAGGGGAATTTGTTATACTCAATAAGGGGACTTAATGTTAGACTCGAATAGGGGACTTTGTTATACTCGATGAGGGGCCTTTGTTATACTCGACCAGAGGCCTTTGTTATACTAGATCAGGGGACTTTTTTATACTCGACCAGAGGACTTTGTTATATACGATTAGGGGACTTTCTTATAATCGACCAGGGGACTTTTTTATACTTGACCAATGGAGTTTGTTATACTCAATGAGGGCCCTTTTTTATACTCGATCAGGGGAATTTGTTATAATCGATTAGGGGCCTCTGTTATGCTCGATCTAGGGACTTTGTTAAACTGGGCCAGGAGACGTTGTTATACTCGATCAAGGGATATGTTATACTCGATCAGGGGACTTTGTTATTCTGGACCAGGGGACTTTTTTATACTTGACTAATGGACTTTGTTATACTCGATGAGGGGCCTGTGTTATACTCGATCAGGGGACTTTGTTATACTCGATCAGGGGACTTTTTTATACTCGACCAGAGAACTTTGTTATATACGATTAGGGGACTTTCTTATAATCGACCAGGGGACTTTTATATACTTGACCAATGGACTTTGTTATACTCAATGAGGGCCCTTT
>NW_024737672.1:2500-19177 GCF_018991925.1 Homarus americanus
CGCAACATCACTGACCATCTCAACATCACTCCCAATCTTTCTCCCCCCTCGCCGTGTGCATCATGTGTTATCAAACCTAAGCGTTGTATCTTTAACACCATTTTTCTCGTCTCTACGCTACAATAACACACCCAACTATTTGCAGCCTTTGTAATATTGTTGCAAGAAGAAACCGAACGGACAACAACTAGAGCTGGAGTGATGCTCTGTTAACAAAACACTGACACGAAAGTCGGAGATATAGAAAGAGAGATAGGGGAGTTAGAGAATAGCTGGAGAGAGATGGATGAGGACAGAGAGTAGGAGAGAGAGAGAGGACGTGAAAAATGGCTTTGCACACAATTTAAATTAAACACAATAATATCAAGGTAACAATGTTCTCACATTAATTTACGAATGGTTACTGTGGGAAATTTAATTTATGTAAATTTACCCATGAGAATGAGGTGTGGGTGTGTGAGGGACGGTGTGGGTGTGTGAGGAAGGTGTGGGTGTGAGGGAAGGTGTAGGTGTGAGGGAAGGTGTGGGTGTGAGGAAGGTGTGGAGTGTGAAGGAAAGGTGTAGGTGTGAGAAGGAAGGTGTGGTGTGAGGGGAAGGTGTGGAGTGTGTGAGGGAAGGTGTGGGTGTGAGGGAAGGTGTGGGTGTGGGAAGGTGTGGGTGTGAGGGAAGGCGTGGGAGTGAGAGGAAGGTGTGGGTTTGGGGAAGGTGTGGGTGTGAGGGAAGGTGTGGGTGTGAGGTGTGGGTGTGAGGGAAGGTGTGGGTGTGAGAGGGAAGGTGTAGGTGTGAGGGAAGGTGTGGGTGTGTGAGGGGAAGGTGTGGGTGTGAGGGAAGGTGGGTGGCAGAGAGGAAGGTGTGTGTGAGGGAAGGTATGGGAGTGAAGGGAAGGTGTGGGTATGAGGGAAGGTGTAGGTGTGAGGGAAGGTGTGGTGTGTGAGGGAAGGTAGGTGTGAGGGAGAGGTGTGGGTGTGAGGGAAGGTGTAGGTGTGAGGGGAAGGTGTGTGGGGGGGAAGGTGTGGAGGAAGGTGTGTGAGGGAAGGTGTGTGTGTGGGGGAAGGGTGTGTGTGAGAGGGAAGGTGTGTGAGGAGGGAAGGTGTGTGGGGGAAAGTGTGTGAGGGAAGGTGTGTGGGGAAGGTGTGAGGGGAAGGTGTGTGGGGAGGGGGGGAGGGTGTGTGTGAGGGAGGGTGTGTGTGAGGGAAGGGGTGTGAGGAAGGTGTGTGGGAGGAGGGTGTGTGTGAGAGAGGGAAAGAGTGTGTGTGTGAGGGAAAGTGATGCTTGAGGAAAGGTGTGTGAGGAGGGAGGTGTGTGAGGGAGGTGTGTGAGGAGGGAAGGTGTGTGAGGAAGGTGTGTGAGGAGAGGGAGGTGTGTGAGAGGAGTGTGTGTGAGGAAGGTGTGATGTGAGGGAGGGAGAGAGAGGTGTGTGAGGAGGGGAAGGTGTGTGAGAGGGGGAAGGTGTGTGTGGGGAAGGGTAGGTGTGAGGGAAGGTGTGGGGAAGGTGTGTGGGGGAGGGGGAGAAGGTGTGTGGGGGGAGGGGAAGGTGTGTGGGGAGGTGGGAGGGTGTGTGTGGGGGGAAGGTGTGTGTGAGGAAGGTGTGTGAGGGAAAGGTGTGTGAGGGAAGGTGTATGAGGGAAGGTGTGTGAGGGGAGAAGGTGTGTGAGAAAGTGTGTGAGGGAGAGGGAGGTGTGTGAGGAGGGGAAGGTGTGTGTGAGGGGGAAGGTGTGTGGGGGAAGGTGTGTGAGGGAGGAATGTGTGTGTGTGAGGGAAAGGTGTATGAGGGGAAGGTGTGTGAGAAGAGGTGTGTGTGAGGGAAGGAAGTGTGTGTGGGGAAGGTGTGTGGGGAGGGATGTGTGTGGGGAGGGTGTGTGTGTGTGAGGGGAAGGTGTGTGTGTGTGGGAGGTGTGTGGGGGAAGGAAGGAAGAGTGTGAGGGGAGGGGAGGGGTGTGTGAGGGGGAAGGTGTGTGAGGGAGAGGTGTGAGGGGGAGGAAGGTGTGTGGGGGGAAGGAGGTGTGAGAGGGTGTGAGGGAAGGGTGTGTGAGGGAGGGAAGGTGTGTGTGAGGGAAGGTGTGTGAGAGGAGGTGTGTGTGTGAGGGAGGGAGAAGGAGTGTATGTGAGGGAAGGTGTGTGAGGAAGAGGTGTTGAGGGGAGGGAAGGTGTGAGGGTGTGTGAGGGAGGGGGGAAGGGTGTGTGAGGGGAAGGTTGTGTGAGGGGAAGGTGTATGGGGGAGGGGAAGGTGTAGGGGAGGAGGGAGTGTGTGAGGGAAGGTGTGTGGGGAGAGAGGTGTGTGAGGGGAGATGTGCAGGGGAGGGAGGTGTGTGAGGGAAGGTGTGTGAGAGAAAGTGTGTGAGGGAAGATGTGTGGGGAGGAAGGTGTGTGTGGGGGAAGGTGTGAGAGAAAGGTGTGAGGGAAGGTGTGTGGGGAAGGGTGTGTGAGGGGAAGGGTGGAAGGTGTGTGAGGGAGGGAAGGTGTGTGAGAGGGAAGGTGTGTGGGAGGGGGGGAAGGTGTGTGAGGGAGAGGTGTGTGGGGAGGGAAGGTGTGTGTGTGAGGAAGGTGTGTGTGAGGAGGGAAAGGTGTGTAGGGAGGGGAAGGAGTGTGAGGAGGGGAAGGTGTGTGAGGGAGGGAAGGTGTGTGAGGGAGGGAAGGTGTGTGAGGGAAGGTGTGTGAGGAAGGTGTGTGAGGGAAGGTGTGTGAGGGAGGGAAGGTGTGTGGGGGGGAAGGTGTGTGGGGGAAGGTGTGTGGGGAGGGAGAGGGTGTGTGAGGGAAGGTGTGAGGTGATGGGTGTGTGAGGGAAGGTGTGGGGAAGGTGTGTGAGGGGAAGGTGTGTGGGGGAGGGAAGGTGTGAGGGAAGGTGTATGAGGGGAAGGTGTGTGAGGGAAGGTGTGTGGGGAGGAAGGTGTGGGGAGGGAAGGTGTTGAGAGAAAGTGTGTGAGGGAAGGTGTGTGAGGGAAGGGTTTGTGAGGGAAGGTTTGTGAGGGAAGGTGTGTGAGGAGGAGGGTGTGAGGAGAAGGTGTGTGAGAGGGAAGGTGTGAGGGGAGGTGTGTGAGGGAAGGTGTGTGAGGGTGTGTGGGAGGGAAGGTGTGAGGGAGGGATGTGTGTGGAAAGTGTGTGAGGGAAGGTGTGTGAGGGAAGGTGTGAGGGAGGGAAGGTGTGTGAGGGAGGGTGTGTGTGGGGAGAGGTGTGTGTGAGGGAAGGTGTGTGAGGGGAGGGGAAGGTGTGTGAGGGAAGGTGTGTGAGGGAGGGAAGGTGTGTGAGGGAGGGGAAGGTGTGTGAGGGAAGGTGATGAGGGGAAGGTGTGTGAGGGGAAGGTGTGTGAGGGAGGGAAGGTGTGTGAGGGGAGGGGAAGGTTTGTGAGGGAGGGGTGTGGAATGGGAAGTGTGAGGAAGGTGTGTGATGGAAGGTGTTTGAGGGAAGGGTGTGAGGAGGGAAGGTGTGTGGGGAGGGAAGGTGTGTGAGGGAGGGGAGAGTGTGTGAGGGAGGGGAAGGTGTGTGAGAGGAGGGAGAGTGTTCAGGGTCCATTGCCTGTCTCTCGTGTAGCAAACGCCACCACAGCAGAAGGGCAGGAGAAGGTGGCGTGGAGGATGGCCGTAAGCGTATTCTACAACGAAGAAGATCGTCAGGCAGTGTCCATTGCTCATACTGGCGTTGAGTTGGTACTGGACTCAGAGTTTCGTTTATCACTAGTCGCTTACATTGCATTAATCTCTAAGTGCTGTATACAGAGGCGAGGAATAATCGCCAGGCAGTACCACGTGCCTATCATATAAGGGTGAAGTCAGACGCCAGGCAGACATTGATAACTGCTCGTGCTGGCGTTGTTTAGACCATTGAGAGGGGCGTGTACCCCTGTGGGCCGTCTCGCTGACCACCAGCACGTGAGGCGACACCTATATCTGCCTGCTGCCTACACACGCTTCTCAGGAGTTTCTGTCCCAGTGTGGCCAAGAGCGCTGGGGGATCACGCCGCCCCAGGTGCTCCCCATCTCACACATTCCTCCGCCATGGCCGCTCACACCTCTTAGGTCGATACAAGAACTCTTACATATGCTGTGACCTTCTCACAGCAGCGATACTATAAATGTACCATGCTGTTTAATCTCTTGGGATGAGGGGCTGACTGGCACTGTCCACGAGTAGGGGAAGGGAGGAGGACGATGGCACTGTCCACAGTAGGGAAGGGAGGAGGAGACGATGGCACTGTCCACGAGAGGTTAGAGTGGAGGGCGAGAACCTTTCAAGGGTACGTAAGTGAGGTGGACGCTGGCACTGCCTAAGGGTATGTAACGGAGGATCCCACCAGGTAGGGCGGAGGGGGGCTGGACATTCCCGCCGGGAGGCAGGGGCGCCGATGACGTCCACGGCACCTCAGTTCTAAAACACATGACGTGAACGATAATTTTGGCTCCCGGTCTATATACTGTACGGTGATCAGCGCGCCGCGCCGCACTCCCAGCCAGGCCCTGCAATATTCGGCCGCAGGGAGGGCGTGAGGGAGGGAAGAGACAGGACGTGAGGGAGGCAGGGAGTTGTGGAGGGAGGGAGGCGTGAGGGGATTGATTTGATTTTGCCGCTTACAGCGGCTACATTGTGTGCACCCCTCACTCATCCCGTGAGCAGTAGCGCAAAAGGATACAGAGTAGAGTTTACAATCAGTAATAATTAACCCCCGTTGTCAGGATATATGGCACTGAATGTTACACAGTATTTCAATAACATTATTTGTTTAGTTCTATACATAAAGGGTAACTTATTCACAAATGCGTGAGTACAGGCGTGTGAGGCAGTATGTCTGGCCTCACACTTTGTTATTCACATTTACGTGAGAAGTATTCAAGCAAATTGTGTATTTGGTTCTATACATGAGAACTGATATAGTTACTAAGTGCAAAAAAGTGGATACAATCAGGTACGTGAGGGAGGGAAGGGGAAATGGTGTGAGGGAGGGAGGACCTGAGGGAGTGACAAGAATGTGAACGCTCCCGCCAGAATTACCTTGTGATCAAATCCTTAAAGTGTTTGATTCCCGCCATGCTACAGGAGAGTCATCTATAGTTAACACATGACCGGGGATGATTAAGACAAAACAGAACAAGAGATAGTCCATATTTACGTCACCAGGCTCTCACATTACTGTCTCTCTCTGGTTCAGGAGACGAGAGTAGCCAAAGAGACAACCTGGGAGTGAGTGTTGGTGTTCATGGCAGAAGAGAGAGAGAGAGAGAGACTGTGGGGCCGCGACCTTCCATCTACCTGTAATTTGGCATGATCATCCCCACTGCCCTGGCATTGTTATCAGCAGTGCCACAGTCACCACCGTGAGAGAGGGAGTGCCTGGCAATGACCACCACACCTCACACTCCATCCTACCAGGGACTTCTTTTTTTCATTCTTTACTTGTGTTCTTTCTTCTCTGATTAAGTCACCTGGTGTGCCTCCTTCCCTACTTTTTTTAGAGAGAGAGAAAGACGGGGTGTGACATGAGTCGTCCGGAAATTGAAGACGAGGAGAAGGACTTTAAATTGGCGTAGCAAACCTCTTTGTTGCTGACTAAGTTAATGGTTGGTGAAGTTATCCATTGGTCAGGTTATTTTGGTTGGTTTAGAGTTGTTTTGCCTGCTGCCCACCTGTGTCGGTCCTGGCACTGGACAGCACTATACCCTACCCCATGTACGGAGGACCTTAGCTGCAGGTTCTTGTCTAGGAGGTGGTCTGTTGTCTGGCCGTGAAGATGAGGGCGGTGATGGACTCCTTGAGGTCTGGTAACTCTTGGGGACCATCTGTGATTGTTGTCATTCTCTGGTGTGAGTCTCCGTAGGAGTTCTTGCTTAAATCGTTCTATTTGTTGCCATATTCCTCTGACCAAGGTGTGTGGCTGCTGGTTGATGGGTCTTACTCCCGGGTCTGTGTGTACTTGGGCTGTGGTTCTGTTACAGGGATAATCTTTCACCTGTGATGAATCTCAGGGCTTCCTTCTCAACCACCTGTAGTGTCAGTTATTTGGGGAGCTACTGGGTAGGTTAATATTGGTGTGATGAGTAATTTAACCAGACATAGTATTAATTCTACCATCTCCCTCCATCACCTACACCTACCCTCTGCCAGCACCTCCCTCCTCTCCTGGCTGGCGGGGAGGTGGTTTGCTTCCCTCCCACAGGTAAATATAGCCGATGATCGCTCCACCTGCCTCATGTCACCACCACCAACTGTCCTTATCCCTCCCTCCTGCTGCTGCCCTCGCTCACTCTCTTCCTCATCTAATATAGTAACAAATAGAGACAGTTATATACACACTGTTGGTTAATCTGTTTTATCATGCTGGTTTAATGGAGACTTTGATCACCTGAAGATTAACCCCATCTTATTTTACCTTGGTTGACCTCCTTAACGCTAACCTAACCTAACCTAACCTGACCTAACCTAAACCTTGGCCGGGGTGCAGGTAAGGCTGCATGCAGGTAGATAATTCCTAAAAGCTCCATGAAATTATACTATAAATCAAGGTGAGGTAAAATTGTGGTTTAAATAAGACATGTTAATTTATCCTAGAGTCAATAGAGACACTCAAAGTTTATATACACAACTCTGATAGATCTTCACTACTTAACAACGACTCATTAAACAAGTGTCGTGGTGAAGGTTAAAAATACAAACATTCTTCACCCAAATTTTACTGATGTATTGAAGCGTAAGAATAGTGACAGTTTTACATGTAGGTGAGACTCATGTGACCATGACAACACGACTCTGGTTCCTATCTTACCCACACAACACTCGTCAAGAGGTTCAGTGGAGCAGCTGGGTGACAGTATCTATAAAGAGTGTTGGATCCTCCTCCTCCTCTATCACCTGTGACTTTGTACTGTTGTGTGACACACACACACACACACACACACACACACACACACACACACACACACACACACACACACACACACACACACACACACACACACACACACACACACACACACACACACACACACACACACACACACACACACACACACACACACACACACACACACACACACACACACACACACACACACACACACACACACACACACACACACACCACACACACACACACACACACACACACACACACACACACACACACACACACACACACACACACACACACACACACACACACACACACACACACACACACACACACACACACACACACACACACACACACACACACACACACACACACACACACACACACACACACACACACACACACACACACACACACACACACACACACACACACACACACACACACACACACACACACACACACACACACACACACACACACACACACACACACACACACACACACACACACACACACACACACACACACACACACACACACACACACACACACACACACACACACACACACACACACACACACCACTACAATCACCTCCTTTTGTTGGAAGCTTCGTTTTAGCAAGTGTGTCAACATTATTAGTGTCCTTACTAGCTGAAAGCCTGTACTGTGCTCCCAGAGCTTTGGGGGACAACATCAAATAGAATTTAGGGAAGCTTAAAACAGGGGCAGGGATGGTATATGAAGTTGAAATCAAAAATAGATTATCAGTCTTGCTGGAGGGTGACTTTGGTGAACAAGGACCAGGAGAACAATTTAATAATTACAAAGAAGTAATGTTAGAGACTAGGAAAAATTTATAGGACATAGGAGGAACGAGGCTAAAAGTAGGTGTATGACGAAATGTTAAAGAAAATAGATAGACGAAGAAAGAGGATAAGAGGAAGTGAAGCCTACAGAAAACTTAACAGATAAATTAAAAAAGGACTGTAGACAGACCAAAGAAGATGATATGGAAATTAAATACAAGGAGATAGAAGAAGATGACATACTGTGTAGTGAAAGAATGGCAGGAGCACCAACAACACTGCCAGTTACAGATGACTCCAGCAGTGTTAAAAAGACATTACTGAGGTAACTCCTTCAAGCTCAGGGTGTATTGTATTGGCTCAAGTACGTCATATTTTAGTACGAGAGAACACAGTGTGGGAAGTCCTGTACAACAGTAGTGCCCGGTTAGCTCTGCCACGACCACTGAGCACTGCGGGAACAGTGGACGACCAACACTCACGCGCGTGTTGGGACGGCATGGGCGAGGACTTGGTCATAATACCAGCGGTACCTCACCACATCCTTCCCGCACCGTCAGATACAAGGAGTGGCTTTCACTACCTTGTACCTTGTCGCTGTGTGTCGTCTTCCGGGTTATAAATAACTGATGGTGGCGCCGTTCATCTGGTGGCCACTGTTACAGCTACACACCTGGCTCACTCTTACCTGTGTGTCACCTTATCATCCTAAACCCTTGTGTTTATTTTATGTCGGGAATATCACCTAAAATATTTTCACTCAGCACCTAACTCACCCACACAAATACCTGTCTCATAACCTAACCTAACCTGACCCACACAAATGCCTGTCTGCCCCCATCTCCCTCAAACCCCAACCTGTGATGACGCTGGTTATCAATGTTTCACTCTGGGGCGCGTGAGTGGGCGGGGTGGCTGCTTGTTGCTCGTGTCGTCCCATGAAAAAGATAACGAAAGAGACAAGCCATGAAGACCCTGTTGATGGCGGCCACAGGGATAACAGACCTGTACGAACAACACTCATGATAACAATATTGATTCACGATACAAGTTGATATGTGAGGAAATATATTGTTTATTTACATACAAGGACGCCCCCCTCACACACACACACACACACACACACACACACACACAGAGGCAAAACAATTCATTTATTTAGACTAGGTCGAGGTCATAGCTGGATGGACCAGGGGTGTGTCAGCAGGGTGTCCAACCTCAGCGGCTTACTTCCTCAAGTGGACCTCAATCACTAGTGTATGTATGTATGTATGTATGTATGTATGTATGTATGTATGTATGTATGTCCAGGTAACCCACTACACTCCGCAAGGCACTGCCACCACACACACACACAGGTAGACGACCTGGCCTACCTAAGCACAACCGCTGCTTCCACCTGAGTTTCTCCACCACAAAAAAAAACCTGAACCAGCAACTTGAGTCTGATAAATTCTTAACGTTTGTATATTTCCACTACCTCTACCTCTTCTACCTCTTCCTCTACCTCTTCTACCTCTTCCCCACCCTTCACCTTTCCCACCTCCCCTACCCTTCCCACCTACCTCCCACCCTCCTCTACCTCATCTACCGCCTCTACCTCTTCCTCCTACCTCATCTACCTCCCCTCTTCTCCTCTACCTCTTCCTACCTCATCTACCTCCTCTTCTCCTCTACCTCTTCCTCTACCTCATCTACCTCCTCTTCTCCTCTACCTCTTCCTCTCCCTCATCTACCTCCTCTTCTCCTACCTCTTCCTCTACCTCCTCTACCTCTTCCTCTACCACATCTACCTCCTCTCCTCCTCTACCTGGCGATGAGGTGAAACATCTACCTTCTCCTCTAGATTATAAAATGGCCCCGAAATATCACCAAAACTCGACCTAAATATATGATGTAATGTTTATTGTGGAAGTTAAAAGTCAGATTTACCTTAAGATCTCTCTCTCTCTCTCTCTCTCTCTCTCTCTCTCTCTCAACATGGTCCACTCTTGATCAGTTCCGTTCGCCTCCTGATAATCAAAGTTTCATTCACGCTATCATGATGGAGGTGTACACGGCCTGTAAGTACGTGTACATCCAGAGTTATTACACATGGGACTTGGTGTACAACGACCCGTAAGTATGTGTACACCCAGAGTTGTACACATGGGACTTGGTGTACAACGACCCGTAAGTATGTGTACAGAGTTGTACACACGAAGCCTGGTGAAAGTCTGGCGGTAACAACTTTCTTTTGGGGGGAAATTTCACCTTTCTCTCACATGACACATTCACCTCACATATGACACATTCACCTCACATATGACACATTCACCTCACATATGACACATTCACTTCACATATGATACATCCGTCTCTCATGACACATTCGTCTCTTACATGACACATTCACTTCATATATGACACATTCACTTCATATATGACACATTCGTCTCTCACATGACACATTAGTCTCTCACATGACACATTCACCTCACATATGACACATCCGTCTCTCATACGACATTCACCTCACATATGACAAATTCGTCTCTCATACGACACATTCACCTCACATATGACACATTCGTCTAGCATACGACACATTCACCTCACATATGGCACATTCACCTCACATATGACACTTTCACCTCACATATGACACATTCGTCTCGCATACGACACATTCACTTATCACATGACACATTCACCTCATGACACATTCACCTCACATTTGACACATTCACTTCTCATAGAACACATTTACCTCATGACACATCATCTCTTCTGTGACACATTCATCCAAGTACATGAGAAGTGAATGTGTTATGAGTAGAATGTCAGTGTCATATGAGGAGAGTTGAATCTGAGTGTCACGTGAGAGCCTGGCGTGACATCGCTGGCAGGTTATGACACACTGACACACACCGTCATATACCTGTACTGATAATAACACTTTATATTAACTAATTAAGCACAATAATTATTAACCTTTTATATTTAAACTTGACACCTTTTACCCTTGACACTTAACACCTTTGACACTCGACACCTAACACTTGACACTCGACCTCTTTGGACACCGGCCTTGACACCCTTCCCCTTGACACCCTTGATACTTGACGCACAATGTACCCTAGAAAAGGTCAAGGTGGTCAACAATATTGTAAAGGGGGTGATGGGGAGTGGGGGTGATGGGGTGGGGTGGTGGTGATGGGGTGATGGTGATGGGGTTATTGTGATAGATGGGGGTGGGGGTGATAATGGGGTAATGGTGACGGTGATAGGGGTGGTGATGGGGGTGATGGGGTGACGGTGATGGGTGGAGTGATGGGGATAGGTGATGGTCATGAAGGTGATGGGGTGATGGGGCGATGGGATGATGGTGGTGATGGGGTGATGTGGGGTGATGGTGGTGATGGGTGATGGGGTGATAGAAGTGATGAAGGTGATGGAGGTGATGGTGGTGATGGGGGTGATGGGGTGGTGATGGGGCTGATGGTGGTGATGGGGTGGTGATGGGGTGATGGTGAGAGGGTGTGACTACTCTGGTGTGTAAATATCAATCAAAGCAAAACAAAAGAGACAGAAAATTGGTCTTTTGTATTGATTTTTTTGTTTATTTACTCTTATATTATGTTGTTGTTGTCTTTGTTTGTGTTTGTTTGTGTTTGTGTGTGTGTGTGTGTGTGTGTGTGTGTGTGTGTGTGTGTGTGTGTGTGTGTGTGTGTGTGCCATCGTCCATGTGTTAGCTCTCTCTCTCTCTCTCTCTCTCTCTCTCTCTCTCTCTCTCTCTCTCTGCTGGTGCCTTATGCTGTACACTCCGCCATTACACGCCAGCCAGCCCCTCTGTATTGACCCACTGCCGCCGCCACTTGCACCACTACCACCAGCTACCATCACCAACCACTACCATCACAACCACCATCTGCACAACCACTATCAAGCTACAACAGCACTACAACCACTACTACTACTACCATCACCACTACTACTACCATCACAACACTAACCATCTCCACCACCACCTGCACAACCACAGCCACCACCACCACCTGCTACAACCAATACAACTACCACCATCACCACCACTATCACCACCACCACCATTACCACCATTACCACCAGTAACAGTATCTACCAGTAACAGTAACGCCTCTACCACCAGTAACAGTAGCATATCTGCCACCAAGGCTACGGTAACGCCTCTACCCCAGTAACAGTAACGCCTCTACCACCAGTAACAGTAACGCCTCTACCAGTAACAGTAACGCCTCTACCGGTAACAGTAACGCCTCTACCAGTAACAGTAACGCCTCTACCAGTAACAGTAACGCCTCTACCACCAGTAACAGTAACGCCTCTCCACCAGTAACAGTAACGCCTCTACCATCAGTAACAGTGCCTCTACCACCAGTAATAGTAACGCCTCTACCAATAACAGTAACGCCTCTACCACCAGTAACAGTACCTCTACCACCAGTAACAGTAACGCCTCTACCAGTAACAGTAACGCTTATCCACCAGTAACAGTAACGCCTCGACCACCAGTAACAGTAACGCCTCTACCACCAGTAACAGTAACGCCTCTACCACCAGTAACAATGACTATAATAATAACAATAACAGTAATTAACATACCGACAGTAATTATCATTTCAGTTCATTTTATCTATGTCATCCTCTCCCCCCCCTCTATCCTCCCACCTCTCCCTCCCCTCCCCTACTCTCCTTCCCCTTCTTCCTCCCCTCTCCACCTTTCCTCCCTCTTCCCTCCTACTTTCTTCCCCTCCCCAGCACCTACCATATCCTCGCACCTACCATCCCCAGCACCTACCATGTTCCTCCAACACCTACCATGTCCTCCCCACACCTACCATGTCCCTCCCCCCAACACCTACCATGTTCCTCCCCCAACACCTACCATGTTCCCTCCCCAACACCTACCATGTCCCTCCCCCAACACCACCATGTCCCTCCCCAAACACCATGTCCCTCCCCCTACTATGTCCCCTCCCCCAACACCTACCATGTCCCTCCCCAACACCTACAATGTCCCTCCCCAACACCTACCATGTCCCTCCCCAACACCTACCATGTCCCTCCCCAACACCCTACCATGTTCCTCCCCCCAACACCTACCATGTCCCTCCCCAACACCTACACCATGTCCCCCCCCCCAACACCTACCTATTTCCCTCCCCAGCACCTACCATGTCCCTCCCCAGCACCTACCATGTCCCTCCCCAACACCTACCATGTTCCCCTCCCCAACACCTACCATGTCCCTCCCCAACACCTACCATGTCCCTCCACAACACCTACCATGCCCCTCCCCCAGCACCTACCATGTCCCCTCCCCCAGCACCTACCATGTCCCCAACACCTACCATGTCCCTCCCCAAGCACCTACCATGTCCCTCCCCAGCACCTCCATGTCCCTCCCCCAGCACCTGCCATGTCCCTCCCCAGCACCTACATGTCCCTCCCCCAACACCTACCATGCCCCTCCCCCTACCTGCCCTCCCAACACCTGTGTCCCTCCCCAGCACCTCCATGTCCTCCCCCAACACCTGTGTCCTCCCCAGCACCTACCATGTCCCTCCCCCAGCACCTGTGTCCTCTAGCACCCTACCATGTTCCCTCCCCCAACACCCTACCATGTCTCCCCCAGCACCTACCATGTCCCTCCTGCACCCATGCCCTCCCCCAACACCTACCATGTCCCTCCCCAACACCTACCATGCCCCTCCCCAGCACCTACCATGTCCCCTCCCCAACACCTACCATGTCCTCCCCAGCACCTACCATGTCCCTCCCCAACACCTGCCATGTCCCTCCCCTATACCTACCATGTCCCCTCCCCAACACCTGCCATGCCCCTCCCCAGCACCTGCCATGTCCCCACACCTACCATGCCCCCTCCCCAACACCTCCATGTCCCTCCCCAGCACCTACCATGTCCTCCCCCCACCTACCATGTCCCTCCCCCAAAACCTACCATTTCCCTCCCCAACACCCACCATGTCCCTCCCCCATACCTGTTCCTCCCCCAGCACCTACCATGTCCCTCCCCCAGACCTACCATGTCCTCCCCAGCACCTACCATGTCCTCCCCCAGCACCTCCATGTCCTCCCCAAAACCTGCCATGTTCCCTCCCCAACACCTACCATGTTCCTCCCCCAACACCTACCATGTCCCCTCCCCCAAAACCTACCATGTCCTCCAAAACTCCTACTTCCCTCCCCCACACCAACCATGTCCCTCCCCAGCACCTACCATGTCCCCTCCCCCACACCTACCGTCCCTCCCCCCACCTGCCATGTCCCCTCCCCCACACACCTACCATGTCCTCCCCACCTACCATGTTCCTCCCCAACACCCTACCATGCCCCCTCCCCCCCCAACACCACCATGTCCCCTCCCCCACATGCCCCCCCCCAGCACCTACCATCCCTCCCCCCCAACACCTACCATGTCCCCCCCCACACCTACCATGTTTCCCCTCCCCAACACCTACCATGTCCCTCCCCACACCTACCATGTCCCTCCCCCACACCATGTCCTCCCCAACACCTACCATGTCCCTCCCCACACCTGACCATGTTCCTCTCCCCAACACCATGTCCTCCCCCACACCTACTTGCTACCATGTCCCCTCCCTTAATATAGAGACAGAGTGTGGCACTATCAGGAGACTTCCCTATGTACACCGTATTCTACCCACACAGGTCGCCTCAAAACACACACACACACACACACACACACACACACACACACACACACACACACACACACACAGGATACATGCAGCAACACAACAGGGTTCAAGGTGGAGATAATGAGTTGTTCTGCTTGTTTATTGTCTTAATTGGACAGGTAATATCTCCAGGTGTTTTTGGGGACACGATAATAACAGGTGCTTAACATAGCGTGTATTATATTGTGTAGGATGTAACAGAAGGTGGTGTGCAAATAATGAAGTGCACAAGTGGTGATGTACAGGTGGTGTGCAGGTGGTGGAATTGGTGTATCAGTAGGTGGTGTACAGAGTGGTGGTGTACAGAGTGGTGGTGCACAGGATGTTGATGAAATAGGTAATTGTGCACGGTGGTGTGGTGTAGAGGTGGTGTGGTGAGCAGTGTGGTGGTGGTGTCACAGGTGTAGTTGCACAGGTAGTGGTATGCAGAGTGGTAATGCAGGTGGTGGTGCACAGTTGGTGTTGGTGTACCAGGATCGGTGATGTACAGGCAGTGGTGGTGTACTGAGTGGTGTTAGTGTTACAGTAGGTGCACAGGTAGTGTTGATAACAAATAGTGGTATTGTACAGGAAATGGTGGTGGTGTACCAGAGTAGTGCACGAGTTGTTGATGTACAAATTGGTGGTGTACAGTGGTAATTGGTGTACGAAATAGTTGGTGGTGTACAGGTATAGTGGTGTGCAGAATATTGATTGCACAGGTGGTAGTGTACAGGTAGTGTTGGTGTACAGGTAATTAGTGAGGTACGAAATGATGAGTACAGAGTAGTGGTGGTGTACAAGTGGTGATGATGTGGTGGTGGTGGTGTACAGGTGGTAGTGATGTACAGGTAGTGTTGATGTACAAGTAATTAGTGATGTACAGAGTGGTGGTGATGTACAGAGTGGTGGTGGTTACAAATAGTGGTGTACAGAATGTGGTGCACAGGAGTGATGTACAGAGTAGTGGTGTACAGGTGGTGTTGATGTACAGGTAGTGGTGTACAGGTGTGGTGCACAGGTGGTGATGTACAGGTGGTGGTGGTGTACAGGTAGTGGTGTACAGGTGTGGTGCACAGTGATGATGTGGTGGTGGTGTACAGGTGTGGTGCACAGGTGGTGATGTACCAGGTGGTGGTGGTGTACAGGTAATTGGTGTGCAGGTAGTGCACAGGTGGTGATGCCTGAGTGGTGGTGCACAGGTAGTGATGTACATGGTGGTGATGTACAGGTGGTGGTGTACAAATGGTAGTGTACATGTGGTGCACAGGTGGTGATGTACGGAATAGTGGTGGTGTACAGGTGGTGGTGCACAGGTGTGTTGATGTACAGGTGGTGGGGAATACAGGTGGTGGTGTGCAGGTGGTGGTGGTGTACAGGTGGTGGTGGTGTACAGGTATGGTGATGTACAGGTGGTGGTGGTGTGCAGGTGGTGGTGGTGTACAGGTGGTGGTGGTGTGCAGGTGGTGGTGTACAGGTGGTGATTGTACAGGTGTGGTGCACAGGTGGTGATGTACAGGTGGTGTTGGTGTGCAGGTGGTGGTGGTGTACAGGTGTGTTGGTGTACAGGTGTGGTGCACAGGTGGTGATGTACAGGTGGTGGTGGTGTACAGGTGGTGATAGTGTACAGGTGGTAGTGGTGTACAGGTGGTATGGTGTACAGGTGGTGGTGGTGTACAGGTGGTGGTGGTGTACAGGTGGTGGTGTGCAGGTGGTGTTGGTGTACAGGTGTGGTGCAGGTGGTGATGTACAGGTGGTGTTGGTGTACAGGTGGTGGTGGTGTACAGGTGGTGGTGGTGTACAGGTGGTGGTGGTGTGCAGGTGGTGGTGGTGTGCAGGTGGTGTTGGTGTACAGGTGGTGTTGGTGGTGTACAGGTGGTAGTGGTGTACGGTGGTGGTGGTGTACAGGTGGTGGTGGTGTGCAGGTGGTGGTGTACAGGTGGTGGTGGTCTGGGCAGGAGATCCAAAGTCCCTTCCTGCATCACATATGAAACCACACGCCTGCCACTTCCTACCACATCCTGCCACACGCCTTGCCACATGCCCTGCCATACCCAGCCCTACCCTCTGCTAATTTTCCTTTCCCTGCCATGGTCCAATCACCACGCAACGATAATAGCAGGAACAACAATAACTGACATACCAACGCCATTAACAACACCAAGAGATACACCATAAATTAACAACAACACCTCAACCAACACCCAATACAAACACGCCATTAACAACACCAGACAACAACGCCACAACCAACAGAACCTCAAATTGTCGCCAGAGGAAAGAAACAGAGAGAGGGACCCAGCCG
>NW_024737673.1:0-21146 GCF_018991925.1 Homarus americanus
GTCCCTCTCTGGAGGCCATTGAGAACCCACGACGAGATCGGAGATGCCATCAGCGGGCCATTCTCTGACAGACAAAGCAGTCGTCGTGGAAGTAATGGTTACGACTCGTGCTAGTCTATTACGTCATCTCTGGTAGTCTGAAGTCAGCAAGATCTTACAACTGTTTTGTGGTAGTGGCAGGGAAACACACCTGCTCTCATCTCTCATACACCTGAATATTAGGCACCCCAGTTAATTTTATCTTATGGTTAAACACCCTAATCTAATCTAACCCTCCTCAGGTAGCGTTAGGGTGTTTAATCAAGTGAAATAATTTGGGGTGGCTCATCTTTAGGTGAACCAAATGTTTCCAAATATGTGTTTAAGTGATAACAAAACGGGATGTGTGTGTCCAGTGTCGTGATGAGCTGCAACCTTCTGTAGTTCAGTAGATGCATCATGAATTTATCCAGCCAAAAAACATTATCATAATCACTCTAAATGAAAACAATTGAAAGTATTTTGCGTTAGGAAGGACAGAGACTAATGCTTCGGGGATGGTGACATATAGCGGAGTAAGAAAATGTATAAATCCGTCAGCACCTGGTACACGGCGAGAGGTATTTGTGACCCCGCACGGAGTCCTCACCCTCAGCGTCCTCACACACACACATGTAAACAAACAACACTATATATCATAACCTTTCCCAGAACAACATAACAGTATCCGTAAGTTTAATATATATATAAAACTGGCTGTATTTTATTTATTTATTCATTTAGTTATTATTAGTTCGCTGACTGTAGGTATCAACTATGGACGCCAAACTTCAGAGATGCTCACTACCATGCATTGTGTGCTATAACACTTGTTTATTTACTAATGTACCGTTTGAAATTTATAATAACTATAGATGTGTCACTTGCCCATCAAAGACGGAAGTGATAAATTAGGGGAAGAAAAGACTTCAAAGAAAACGACGGCAGTCAGGGGATAAGACCTTAAGAGGATGACAGATAATGGAGAAACTTATATACTCCCATAAGTGGCATATCCATCATGCCGATTTTATAACAAGTTTGGGTTTCAGTCACGTGTTGTGGTGTTTTGGTGGTTGAAGCCATTTTCGCTGTCTATGTATAATATGGGCACTTGTACTGTATTTCACGTCTGAACATATAAATATTCTATTTTCTAAAACAAACTTTAGATTTTTTTAACAAACCAGCTTTTAAAATTATGTACTTAAAAACGTGTTGTTGTGTGTCTTTAAACCTAATATATCTTTCTCATCAATAATCAAAATCATTTTATCAATTCATCTTAAAACTAGAGGATTTTCTACCAAAATTTCCTCAGGTTTCTACATTACTTTTGGCCAGAATGGCACACAATATATTTCTTTTATTCGGAATATTTTGCAGCTGTTACCACATATGTTTTTTTCTTCTCATTTTTATTATTTAAGTCCCAGACGCCGATACAATATTTTACGGACATTGATGATAATCTACCCAGAAAGATAGTGGAACAAACACAAGGGTTGAGAATCCAAGAACAAAATTCCTCTGTTGTGGCCCAGTAGAGCAATGTGTGTTAAACTTTAATCAATATATATCCAAAGTTATGCTCGAAATATGAGACAAAGTTACCTCTCCACTAACAGTATACATCATGTATATACTTGTATATATAAAGTTTTCTTAATTGCACAACGAGTTAATCGTTATTGGAGACTGAATAACACCAGAAATAGGCAAATAATATAAAATTATTGAGCAATACGGCCACCTAAGAGGCTGAGCTGAGTCTTCTTAACCCGCTTTAAAACATACACCCCCAACATACTCTCTCTCATCCTCCATGTTAAATTAAAGTCCTCTTACCTTTAATCTCATCTCCAGCTATTCAGAATCACTCTCTTACAAATTAAACTTCCTCCTGTGTTGTAATCATTAATTCATGCCCCCCACCAGTATGAGTTTCTCCTAGTGAAGCCATAGACTCACACCTCCCACTGTTTTACGTATATTTCTTTTATCTTAGCATCTGTTGTCTGGTGCACAAGCTGACTTAATGAACCTACTTTAAAGTTCTTGGTTGTTTACAGCACATAAACATACAGACAATAGTAGTGGTGCTGTACCCAAAACGACCCTCGCTACAAGGAACCATCAACTTGCGCTCTAAACTGCCACATTCCTTATAGTCATTAACGACTTCCGAGAAGAAAGTGTCTCTCACAACTTCAATGAACGAGTTCGTTAAGGTCTAGAATAGTATTCTGTAGAGGAGGAGTATTTCTCTTAATGACATGAGCGGCGTAGCACTGTAGTTCCTCCAGGTACTCAGGCCCTCCCCCAGGGTACAGCAACTGTCAAGTGTGTTAGTTGCCGGCTGTCAGGTGTGATCATTATGGTCATTCATCACATTCTGGTAAAGTGAACACGAAAGCCTCTTGGAGTGTGTCTTGGTGAGGAAAAGACAGAGCCAGACAAGGACACGAAATAAAGATAATCTACTACTATATAATATAAACACTAATAGACGACGTGTGACTGGAGGAGTGTTTCTAGTAGGACATTGTTTCTTTTTTTTTATCTGCAGAAAATATTAAAAGGTCATTCGAGGAAATTAGTTATATGACAATGTACCGTAATAGTGTACCGGACGGCGTGTCACGAGTCGTGTAGTACAACCGGCACAGGGAGTACGGCACAGTACAGTACACGCAGGCGGGTTTTAACACGACGGAGAGCCAGCAACGTTCACTTATGATTTATTCTTCAGGCGTGGGGGAACAGCTAGAGTGAGGGCCAACTGGCTCATTAGGAATTCATTATTACATACTTACTCTTATCATCCGCTTAAGATACTTAAAGTCGGAGCATCATTTTCAACATCTGGGTCAATGTCTTTGATAACAATGTAGAGAAGGAAATTACAATGTGTAGTATTATGAAACACCCAAAAGCTATCAGACAATAATCATGACCCAGATCTAAAGTGGGTAAAGCTTTACATGAAAGTATTCCTTGTGAGATATGTTGTGACAATCTAGCGAAAAGGATAACAACATTTGGCATCAAGAGTCATCACGGGTCATCACCGTTTGAAAAAAAATCGTTTTACAACTTAGAAAAAAATTTGAGAGAAATAACATCAAAGGGCAACTTGAGATGTCATAGTTTCTCCTCTTTTTACCAGCAGGAGTCTCGTCACATCATCCTATCCCCATATTTTGATACCTACCCAAACTTCTGCTCCATCTTATATCATTTCTCACCCACACCCTCACACACGCCCCTACTGTATACATTACCAACCACCAAAGCCACTCACCCTCTTCCGCTTCTTCAAGCCACCCGTAAGACTCTAGCTTCCGATAAGACTAACCAACTCCTTCCTTCCTTCCACCTCCTCCTCCTCTATCCTCTTATGTCACCACCTTCCTCTTCCTTCTCCTCCAGCCAACCACATGACTCCAGTTTCCGCCAAAAGTAACCAACTCCCTCCTCCTCCTTCTCTATCCTCCTATGTCATGCCCTGCCTCTTCCTTCGCCTCCAGCCAACCACATCACTCCAGTTTCCTAAACGATTGACCAATTCCCTCCTTTTACTACTCCTTTCCGCTCCTTCTTTTCCCTCTTCCTCCTCACACCGCTATCTCCTCTTCTTATACCTCCAGCAGCCACCAGTACCGCCAACTACGAGCCCTCACCCTCGGCCACCACGAAACAGAAAGACTCCCATCCCCAACCCTTACCCGCCTACCTGACACCCGCAGCCACAGACAAAAGCCCCTGGGATGCATCACAGGCCCACCCACATCATTTACATCTCTTTCTGGTCTACTTATGTTTATAGTCATGATGTGAGTGGGTGATGGGATGAGGGGGGGGGGGACAAGAGATGCTGTATCGTGATATTAAGGAACAGCACCACCAGACGCCGAGAAGATGGCCCGCGCTGAGATAACACAGGCTGGCCACCCAAGGAAGATTGGTGGCCAGGTCTAGATGGTGATGATGGGAGGCAAGAGGTGAAGCATAGTGGAAGATGGGAGGGAGGGGTGTTGTATGGTGAATGATGGGAGGGAGGGGTGATGTATGGTGAATGATGGGAGGGAGAGGTGATGTATGGTGAAAGATGGGAGGGACGGAGGGAGGGGTGATGTTTGTTTGGTGGAAGAGGGGGGAAGGGAGGGAGGGAGGGGTGATGCATGGTGGAAGAGGGGAGGTAGGGAGGGGTTATGTATGGTGGAAGAGGGGAGGGAGGGAGGGAGGGATGGTGTTTGGTGGATGAGGGGAGGGATGGAGGGGTGATGTACGGTGGAAGGGGGGAGAGAGGGAGGAAGGGGTGATATATGGTGGAAGAGGGGAAGGAGGGAAGGGTTATGTATGATGGAAGAGGGGAGGGAGGGAGGGAGGGGGGAGGGAGGGAGGGAGGGGCTGTGGGAAGAGTGATAATTACACATCAACGTCGACCAAGACGATGATGACGATACTGCTGACTGTAATAAGAGTGATGGTGATAATAATGCTACTGCTGATGATACTAATTATTAATATTATTATAATTAGGAAAAAGGGTGATAATTATGACGACCTGATAATACTGGTGACGATGGCAGGGATGATGACTTTGTAACCGAAAATAGTGTTTAACGACGACTAAGTAACTATGTCAGTAAGATAGCATTCAGATATCCGCCCAGTCACTAGCCATCAGCGAAACAAGGAAATTTATAGAAGTAAACACCCACAATGTGTGTGTGTGTGTGTGTGTGTGTGTGTGCGCGTGTGTTTGTGTGGTCAGTATTTGATATTTGCTAAAATATTATTTTTATTTTCTCATCTGCCGCTGCTTCCAAATATTACTGAAACTCCAAAACAGTATTTTCTTTACAAAACACTTTTACTAGAGGAGGAAAGTGACGAAAACTCGAGTCAATATCAACACTGCTTAGTGTATCTTTTACAGACTAAATTAACTTATAGAGCCACTTTACGAGAAGATACACCAAATAATACCATTTACCCCTCAATGAATCCTGTACCAGGAGCACACAAATTATGTTCCGGGACAGATATTAACAAACCTTATTTCGAGACACGGCCACTGAGACAGACTCCACCTCATACACCAGGCTGAATGAAGCCTCGTCTTGCGTGTAGGAGCGGATTAGCCGGTTCTATTTACACAAGTCTGGCAATAGTTCCGCCCTCTTAGTGCACGACCCTTGCATGTGAGTGAAAGGCTCTTCTCTGAAGGGGATCCACGCCACGCTGTCTGCTTCATAGTCTGTTGTGAACAGACAGTTCCTGAAGTAAACTGTTTGACACAGTTAATAAAAAGTCATACACTGAAGTAAACTGTTTGACCCAATAATCGAATTCATTCTCAGTAGAAATGATGGTTACAATCATCTATTTAAGGAAGCTATTGAGGAGAGAGTTATGGCAAGCTATAGCTGTTTATATATTGTTATAGGTCACCTGTTGCATGATGTGTTGCTCAACGAACACTTATTGAGACACCGGCTGTTAACTTTCACCCTTTCGAAGTTTGTACAGTAATATATAGAGCGAGGAGAGGGAAGTGGGGGGAGAGTAATGTCGGGGGGTCCTCGTGTGATGGAGGCAATAATCGAAACCCATTCATAAGAACCCACAAACACAGTCAAGTTTACCTTCGAGAGAAATAATCGTTTGTGCATTATATATATATATATATATATATATATATATATATATATATATATATATATATATATATATATATATATATATATATATATATATATATATATCAGGTCTCGATACCTTATTAATGTGAGAGATGAAACTACCCTCCCTCCTAGTCGGCTCTTCCAGCATTATTTTTAGCATGTAAATAAATATCATGATAAATACCTGTAAATTTGTAATCTGCGTAATAAAATTTCAACATTATATACTTGCAAGAATTTGCTTGTCCTGTTTTCTGAAGTAATATAGGTAATTGGTCCAATTTAAAAAAAATAGAGGAGTTAGAAAAACATATCATAAGCGCGTGTGTGAGTTGAATCGGGATAAAATCCGTCACTCCTGGTGCTCTTGTGCACGTGTTCACCCACTCCGTCTCCTATGGCGACGGACGAGTGGCGACGGGGACAGGCAGGGATGACAGTCGGGAGTCGCTAGTCACAACTCTGTACATGGACGGCACAAATAAGATGGTCGTTTATGCACTAAAATCTAGGCAGTAGTGCAATCCGTTCCTGTCTGTACGACTGAGCATCCCTTTCGAGGTGCCAATCTGCTCAACCCACACGCGGAGGGGGCTAGAAAATGTGCCCTAAACAACGCCTGCCTAAAAACCCAACCTGGCTGGGCAACCGCACCCACTAAAGTCATCCTTATGCGGTCGAAAACAAAATCAAAATCCAAACAAAAACAAACTACACAACCTTTTATGGTCGCTGCATGGAATGTCAGGACCCTTCTGGATACTAGCACAAATGAGCGTCTTGAAAGAAGAACTGCCCTTGTGGCAAAAGAGCTGGATAGGTATAACATCGAACATAGCAGCCATCAGTGAGTCCCGGCACCCAGACGAGGGTCAACTCTCAGAACGGGGGTCTGGCTATACATTCTTCTGGAAGGGTAAGCCTGCTGAGGAGAGAAACCACATTTACGGAGTTGGCTTTACCATTTGCCAACGCATCCTGCACAGGCTAATTGAAATGCCTATTGGGATCAGCGTGGATCTCTTTACGCTTAGATTCCCACTGAATCACTCGCGTCAAGCCTTCTTTATCAGTGCATACGCCCCAACACTGGATACAGAGGAAGACATCAAGGAGGCCTTTCACGCCGATCTCGACAGAGTGCTAACCTCTATCCCCAGGGAAGATAAGGTTGTACTCCTTGGTGACTTCGCTGCCAGAGTTGCCCGAGATGCTTACAAATGACAAGGAACCATAGGGAGAAATGGACTCCGGAAGTGTAATCCCAAAGGCCTACTCCTCCTCAGCTAGTGTGCTACACACAACCTCACTTTCACCAATACGTTGTTCAGGCAGGCTCACAAGTTCAAAGGTTCGTGGCAACACCCACGACCCAAACACTGGCATCTCATTGACTACATCATTGTCAGAGAAAGAGATCGCAGAGAAGTCCTCATCATCCATGACATGCATGGCTTACACCACTGCGACACTGATCATCGCCCCGTCAAAACCAAGCTTTCACTTCACGTCATCCCAAAACGGCGAAGGCAGCAAGCCTCTAGAACAGGTTTTAACACTTAGCGTCTGGAGAATCCAGCGGTAGCACATGCTTTCAAAGAGCAGCTCTAACATGGGCTGATAAACAACCCGACAACAAAAAACCAAATCCCAGTGATGAAAATGAACCGGCAATCAATGTACTCGTCGATGATAAAGGTGTTGCTTTAACTACAGAACAACTCCCACTAAAATATTTTATGGGCCAATCACTTGCGGCGCAGACCACCTCCGCTCATCAGTTGGTGTAACTCCACAATTAAAGACGATGAAGGCTTCCTTCAGCGCTGGAAAGAGCACTACCATTCACTGCTCAACCGAAACACTGATGTGGATATCCTAACCACCCAACAGGTGCTTCAGCACCCAGAGCTGACCTACCTCAGCGATCCTCCATCTCTGGATGAGGTAGCTATTGCCACCAAACAGATTAAAAATAACAAAGCCTCAGGGCCTGATGGCATCCCAGCCGAGGTGTATAGAGCAGGAGGACCTCTGCTTACCAGCCGTCTCTACTCTCTTCTGGAGAATATATGGGAAAAGGAGGAAATATCAAGGTCTAAAAGACTTCCTCCATCGTCAATATTTATAAGAACAAGGGAGACCGGTCAGCCTGTGGCAGCTACTGTCCATAGCTGGCAAGATTATCGCCCGAGTCCTCCTTAACAGACTTCTTCCTGAAGCAGAAAACTTCCTCCCAGAATCTCAATCTGGCTTTAGACCATCATGTAGTACCACTCACATGACCTTTGCTGCCCGTCAGATATCAAAAAAGTGCAGAGATCAGCGTCGTGATCGGTACATGGCTTTCATTGACCTAACGAAGGCATTCGACTCGGTCAACAGAAAAGCCCTCTGGTGGACCCTCAGTTGTTTTGGCTGACCACCAATTCATTTTCTTAACACACACAGATTCCTTTAGTCTAAATGAGAAAGATAAGACTTAGCCATTTTTTTGTATATTTTTTTTGTACACCTGAAAATATAACAAATTACTGAGAAACACAAAGTTCACAATAAAATCACATTAAAAACATATTGCTCATTTGATTAGGGACTAAAATCGTAAATCGAGATAAATGAAACAAATTGATGAATCACATTGAAAATTTATGAAACTTAAAGGGCGAAGTGTTCTTATGGATGTTCACCTAACAAACACAATGCGAGTTACCTGTTCAGCGATAAACAAGCAAACACACACTCACACACACACACTCACACACACACACACACACACACGCACACACACACACACACACACACACACACACACACACACACACACACACACACACACACACACACACACACACACACACACACACACACACACACACACACACACACGCACACACACACACACACACACACACACTCACACACACACACACACACACACGCACACACACACACACAAACAAACTTTGCAAAATAGTTCAACATTTCGTGACTGTGGTCTTAAGGTCAGGGTCAGGTTAGAGGCTACAACCACTCACTACTAACCTGACCAATTGACGGAGCCAACATTCACTCGAGAACCAGACGGGATAACTTAACCAATATTCATCACTTTTGTATTATAGAATTGATGTGTCTGTTCCTCATATACCGTCATCACATTCGAGCATTGGGATGTAATAAACACAAATGGCCTAACCTAACCTAACCTAACCTGCCACTAAAACCAGATTTTCTATTACATAACGCTAAGACAGTGGTTCTCAACCTTGTTTGCCCCATGCACCCCTTTCACCATATGTCAGAATGTCATTCCCCCCCCTCCTTTCCAAGATTGTCTGCCTCAATAAGTGCATTCCAAATAATATGCATATAATACTGAAAATCCTTTATTTTTTCCATATTAGTACATATACATTTACAATTTTACATGGATTATTTTTATAGTGGAGTTTTACAAATTAAATGCCAATTGAAAATGTTGATGGATTTTTAAAACTTGAATAAAAGTAAAATAGTTTTTTTTTATTTATAATGAATTACTTAACAGACCAAACTGAAGCATAATGCAATAAACAAAAAGTTCAATAGAATACCAGGATATTGTAAATTTATAATTAATTTTATTCAGATGAAGATTACAGTCAATGAGAAACCTGTGATTGTTTTTTCTTCGCCAATTCTGGGATACGCGGAGGAGTGCTTGAAACGGCACAACGCAGGTCATTTTCTACCTCTAATCTACTACGTTGCTTCGTTTTAATTTGCAACAGAGTTGAAAAGCCTGACTCACAAAGATATGTCGACACAAACGGAAGCAATGCACGGATAGCTCTTTCTGCCACTTTTGGGTAGGAATCGCACATCAAGGGCCAAAATTCTGTGATTGATTTCTCATCGAACATATCTCTTGCTCCCGAATCAGATTCCCCCCTGGTTGAGAACCCCTGGTGTAGATGATGATGGTGTAGATGATAATGGTGTAGATGATGATGGTGTAGATGATAATAGTGTAGATGATAATAGTGTAGATGATGATCATGTAGATGATGATAATGTAGATGATAATAGTGTAGATCTACACTATCATCATCTACACTCAACATTTTCTCACAGTTCCAACCTGACTCTATATCAACAGGAGCCTCTACAATAAGACTAGCAGGTTGTTCCAAAATACTGTATCATCGTAGAGCGCGAGTTATGACGAGACCTTGTCTGATATCTGTTGTTTTCATAATACACTTGATGGGATACTCCTGTAGTTGGAATCCCCAATTCGAGCAAGGTGTAGCTCGATAACTCCACATATGGACGTCCTATCACCTAACATTTGAAGAGAGGAACGATATCGCTAAAATGTTTGGCTGCAAGTTGATCCCACTCTATTTACCAGAGGAGGGTTGTCAAAAATAATCACGTCCGAAGGGTGAGCAAGGTATCCTTCCCCCACTGGTGAAAGGTAGACCTTCCTCACCGCTGGAGGGTGCAGAAGCTAGCCCCTCCTCACCGCCGGTAGCTAGCCCCTCCTCACCGCCGGTGGGTGCAGAAACTAGCCCCTCCTCACCGCCGGTGGGTGCAGAAACTAGCCCCTCCTCACCGCCGGTGGGTGCAGAAACCAACCCCTCCTCACCGCCGGTAGCCTAGCCCCTCCTCACCGCCGGTGGGTGCAGAAACTAGCCCCTCCTCACCGCCGGTAGCTAGCCCCTCCTCACCGCCGGTGGGTGCAGAAACTAGCCCCTCCTCACCGCCGGTAGCTAGCCCTCCTCACCGCCGGTAGCTAGCCCCTCCTCACCGCCGGTAGCTGGCCCTCCTCACCGCCGGTGGGGTGCAGAAACTAGCCCCTCACTACCGCCGGTGCCCAGGTGCAGAAACTAGCCCCTCACTCACCGCCGGTGGGTGCAGAAACTAGCCCCTCCTCACCGCCCGGTAGCTAAGCCCCTCCTCACCGCCGGTGGAGTGCAGAAATAGCCCTCACCTCACCGCCGGTAGCTAGCCCTCCTCACCGCCGGTGGGTGCGAAACTTAGCCCCTCCTCACCGCCGGTGGAGGTGCAGAAACTAGCCCTCCTCACCGCTGGTGGGTGCAGAA
The DNA here is from genome assembly GCF_018991925.1 of Homarus americanus. Classification (NCBI taxonomy): domain Eukaryota; kingdom Metazoa; phylum Arthropoda; class Malacostraca; order Decapoda; family Nephropidae; genus Homarus; species Homarus americanus. The sequence goes on from NW_024737673.1 coordinate 10,802, forward strand.
ACTAGCCCCTCCTCTGCCGCCGGTAGCTAGCCCCTCCTCACCGCCGGTGGTGCAGAAACTAGCCCTCCTCACCGCCGGTAGCTGGCCTCCTCACCGCCGGTGGAGGTGCCAGAAACTAGCCCTCCTCTCTCACCGCCGGTAGCTAGCCCCTCCTCTCACCGCCGGTGGGTGCAGAAACTAGCCCCTCCTCACCGCCGGTGGGTGCAGAAAACTAGCCCCTCCTCACCGCCGGTAGCTGGCCCCCTCCTCACCGCCGGTGAGTGCAGAAACTAGCCTCCTCACCGCCGGTAGGTGCAGAAACAGCCCCTCCTCACCGCTGGAGGGTGCAGAAACTAGCCCCTCCTCACCGCCGGTAGCTAGCCCCTCCTCACCTCCGGTGGGTGCAGAAACTAGCCCCTCCTCACCGCCGGTAGCTAGCCCTTCCTCACCGCCGGTGGGAGCAGAAACTAGCCCCTCCTCACCGCCGGTAGCTAGCCCCTCCTCACCGCCGGTGGGTGCAGAAACTAGCTCCTCCTCACCGCCGGTAGCTAGCCCCTCCTCACCTCCGGTGGGTGCAGAAACTAGCCCCTCCTCACCGCCGGTAGCTAGCCCCTCCTCACCGCCGGTGGGTGCAGAAACCAGCCTCCTCACCGGTAACTGGCCCTCCTCACCGCCGGTGGGTGCAGAAACTAGCCCCTCCTCACCGCCGGTGGGTGCAGAAACTAGCCCCTCCTCACCGCCGGTGGGTGCAGAAACTAGCCCCTCCTCACCGCCGGTAGCTAGCCCCTCCTCACCGCCGGTGGGTGCAGAAACTAGCCCCTCTCACCGCCGGTGGGTGCGAAACTAGCCCCTCACCACCCGCCGGTAGCTAGCCCCTCCCTCACCGCCGGTGGGTGCAGAAACTAGCCCCTCCTCACCCCGCCAGTGGGTGCAGAAACTAGCCCCTCCCTCACCGCCGGTAGGTGCGAAACAGCCTCCTCACCGCCGGTAGCGCCCCTCCTCACCGCCGGTGGGGTGCAGAAACTAGCCCTCCTCACCGCCGGTGGGTGCAGAAAACTAGCCCCTCCTCACCGCCGGTGGGTGCAGAAACTAGCCCCTCCTCACCGCCGGTAGCTAGCCCCTCCTCACCGCCGGTAGCTAGCCCCTCCTCACCGCCGGTAGCTAGCCCCTCCTCACCGCCGGTAGCTAGCCCCTCCTCACAGTCGGGGGGTGCAGAGGGTAGCCCCTCCTCACTTCCAGGAATGAGTAGAGACAACAAAACTCTATACAGAGTTTTGTTTGTCTTCTGCTGTGTATTGTTTATCATTTTCTTTTTCCTGTTTGTACAGTCCGTTCGGGAGCTCGTTGAAGAGTACCGATAAGAAAAGAAGCCCAAAAATGTACAGGCCAAGGATATGTCAACGAGATGAGGTATTTTGTGGCCGGGCAAGATGGAAATGCACTGTAAATGACATTCAACACCAGCAAGTGCAGCGCACTTAATACTGGAACAAACAAATACTGTCAATGTACAACCTTAACAACATCAACTTACAGAAGTAGACTTCTATCATATCTCCCCGCACTCTTGGTCTTTGTAGGGAATGCAAGTTAAATTTCTTTAATCTATCTTGATATGGAAGGTTTCTAAGTCCCAGAATTATTTTCGTTATTCTTCGCTACACTGACTCCAGTTATTTGATATACATTCTATAAATAAGTGCACCAGAATTGAACAGTATAATCGAGGTACTTCCTGATTAGTGCAATATGACCTCCACACTCTTATTACTTATACTTCTAGATATAAAACCCAATACTCTGTTTGCCTTATTTCGATCATTAACGCACTGTTTTCTAGGCCATAGGTGATCTAACTTAACCTTAGATCACATTAGGTTAGGATTAAGTTAGGTGGGATTAGATTTAGGATAAGTTCAGGTGAAGTTAAGTTAAATTAAGTTAAAACAGATATTAACATTGAACAAGAAAATTTAATTATTTTTGTCTTATTACAAGGTCAAGATAACCACTTCATATTCTTAAAAGCCCCCTACACCATCATCATCTACACCATCATCATCTACACCATCATCATCTACACCATCATCATCTACACCAGGGGTTCTCAACCAGGGGGGAATTCCCCCCAGGGGGGGAATTCAGGTTTTCAGGGGGGGGGGGAAACTGATTCGGGAGCAAGAGATATGTTCGATGAGAAATCAATCACAGAATTTTGGCTCTTGATGTGCGATTCCTACCCAAAAGTGGCAGAAAGAGCTATCCGTGCATTGCTTCCGTTTGTGTCGACATATCTTTGTGAGTCAGGCTTTTCAACTCTGTTGCAAATTAAAACGAAGCAACGTAGTAGATTAGAGGTAGAAAATGACCTGCGTTGTGCCCTTTCAAGCACTCCTCCGCGTATCCCAGAATTGGCGAAGAAAAACAATCACAGGTTTCTCATTGACTGTAATCTTCATCTGAATAAAATTAATTACAAATTTACAATATCCTGGCATTCTATTGAACTTTTTGTTTATTGCATTATGCTTCAGTTTGGTCTGTTAAGTAATTCATTATAAATAAAAAAAAAACTATTTTACTTTTATTCAAGTTTTAAAAATCCATCAACATTTTCAATTGGCATTTAATTTGTAAAACTCCACTATAAAAATAATCCATGTAAAATTGTAAATGTATATGTACTAATATGGAAAAAATAAAGGATTTTCAGTATTATATGCATATTATTTAGAATGCACTTATTGAGGCAGACAATCTTGGAAAGGAGGGGGGAATGACATTCTGACATATGGTGAAAGGGGTGCATGGGGCAAACAAGGTTGAGAACCACTGTCTTAGCGTTATGTAATAGAAAATCTGGTTTTAGTGGCAGGTTAGGTTAGGTTAGGTTAGGCCATTTGTGTTTATTACATCCCAATGCTCGAATGTGATGACGGTATATGAGGAACAGACACATCAATTCTATAATACAAAAGTGATGAATATTGGTTAAGTTATCCCGTCTGGTTCTCGAGTGAATGTTGGCTCCGTCAATTGGTCAGGTTAGTAGTGAGTGGTTGTAGCCTCTAACCTGACCCTGACCTTAAGACCACAGTCACGAAATGTTGAACTATTTTGCAAAGTTTGTTTGTGGTGTGTGTGTGCGTGTGTGTGTGTGTGAGTGTGTGTTTGCTTGTTTATCGCTGAACAGGTAACTCGCATTGTGTTTGTTAGGTGAACATCCATAAGAACACTTCGCCCTTTAAGTTTCAAAAATTTTCAATGTGATTCATCAATTTGTTTCATTTATCTCGATTTACGATTTTAGTCCCTAATCAAATGAGCAATATGTTTTTAATGTGATTTTATTGTGAACTTTGTGTTTCTCAGTAATTTGTTATATTTTCAGGTGTACAAAAAAAAATATACAAAAAAATGGCTAAGTCTTATCTTTCTCATTTAGACTTAAGGAATCTGTGTGTGTTAAGAAAATAATCCTTTCGTAGTATCAATGTAACAACCATTATAATTTATATACGACAAACGACAATCACACTCTTATAAAAAGGTTCTACTTCATAATTCTAATTCACACACACACTCACATCAAAGGACCATAATATCATTCATTATTTATTAATATTCATGTAGTGAAGAGCAATTACAACACAGCAACACTCCCCTACAACACCTCCAAACATCGCAACACAACTACAGTAACAACCAAACATCACTCACTCACCCACAACCAAGTCATCAAAACACTCTGTGCTGAATAAAATCGCTTGGCATTATGAAAAATCAAATATCAAAAGCGACGTCCCGTAGTGAAGGTGTTTCAATGATCTTATAATGTTAAATCTCTGCAATACATTATAATATTTACACCCATAACGATAACAGCATCAGATTAATAGTAACAAAACAGTAAGTCACACGGCAGCAAAAACTTTATATCCATTTTACCCCTTCTGTAACTGTAAAGGTAATAATAATAATAATAATAATAATAATAATAATAATAATAATAATAATAATAATAGTAATAATAATAGTAATAATAATGATAATAATAATAATAATAATAATAATAATAATAATAATAATAATAATAATAATAATAATAATAATAATAATAATAATAATAATAATAATAATAATAATAATAATAATAATAATAATAATAATAATAATAATAATAATAATAATAATAGCAGCAGCAGCAAAAATAAAAATAGTCAAAATAAAAACAAAAAAGGAAATTACGAATTTCTGTCTCGACCAGCGGATATCTTGATGGCCACTGCTGTTCCTGTAATACTTTAGGAGTTATTTTATACTTATCTGTAATACCTATATTTTACCTTTAATCTTACTATTATTAATTACCTTGCGTACCGTGAATTAAACCAGGGTACACAGGGGGTTAGACCACGGTACACAAGGGGTTAGATCACGGTACACAAGGGGTTAGATCACGGTACACAAGGGGTTAGACCACGGTACACAAGGGGTTAGACCACGGTACACAAGGGGTTAGATCACGGTACACAAGGGGTTAGATCACGGTAAACAAGGGGTTAGACCACGGTACACAAGGGGTTAGACCACGGTACACAAGGGGTTAGACCACGGTACACAAGGGGTTAGATCACGGTACACAAGGGGTTAGACCACGGTACAGTCATGTTAGACCACGGCACAAGGCGGATCCCAGGTTGGCCAAGCAAGGGATCACGGTAACACAAGGGGTTAGATCACGGCAATAATAAGGGGTTAGATCACGGTACGTCATAAGGATCACGGTAATATTAAGGGGTTAGACCACGGTACACAAGGGGTTGTACCCACGGGTGTCAAGGGTTAGATCACGGGTACAATAAGGGGTTAGATCGGTACACAAGGGGTTAGACCACGGTACACAAGGCGGGGTTAGACCACGGGTAATATCAAGGGTTAGACCACGGTGCTATTGGGCGTTAATAGACCACGGTACACATAAGAATTCACGGCACACAAGGGTTAGATCACGGTACAAGGGGTTAGGATCACGGCACACAAGCACCACGGTAATACAAGGGGTTAGACCACGGTAACAACAAGGTTATTAGATCACGCCGGTACCAAGGGCGGATCACGGTATTATTTTAAGGGGTTGTAATTTACGGTAACAAGGGGTTAGGGACCACGGCACACAAGGGGTTAGATCACGGCAATATCAAGGGTTAGGACCACGGGTTAATATGGGGTTAGGACCACGGTACATTAAGGGGTTAGATCACGGCACAAAATAAGTAAGCACCACGGCATATTACAAGTGAATTAATGGCACATTGGCGCGGGTTAGACTATTTAAACAAGTGTTAGACTACGGTATTACCATAAGCGTTGATTCCATTACTAAGGTTAGACCATTTGCACAATAAGGGGTTAGACCACGGTGCTGTCAAGGGGTTAGATCATTGCACACAAGGTTGTACCCACGTACACAAGGGTTAGATCACGCACACACAAGGGGTTAGACTACGGTACACAAGGGGTTGGGGACCATCGTGTTACGGGCGTTAGATCACAGCCACAAGGTTAGATCACGGTACACAAGGGGTTAGATCACGGTACACAAGGGGTTAGACCACGGTACACAAGGGGTTAGACCACGGTACACAAGGGGTTAGACCACGGTACACAAGGGGTTAGACCACGGTACACAAGGGGTTTAGGGATGTATTTTCAGATATTAGGCAATTATCTTATATGGAAGAATTTGCTTAGTTATTAATGATTCTAATGTCAGTTGTTAAAACACCAAAATACATTAAAATAAAGAGATTATAATATTTCCTAATTTGTAAAAGAAATGTTAAAATTAGCGTTAAAAATGACCTAATATTGAGTGTTTGAAAGACCTTAGCTATATAAAAAGAAACACAACACTTCAACAAAAAAAAATAGAGGAAAAATATGTGTTGAGATCGAATAATGTTTATAATGTTTACCTAAAGTTTAATGTAAAAAATAAAATGTTTAAGACCTTATCTGTTAATATTTATAAAATGGTAAAAAAAATAACTTATTAAAGCTTACTTAAACTTTAAAATCTTTTGTCTAGCGTGAACAAATCTGACTTGGAAAACTGCAAAAATCTAAGACTGAACACGAGTACATTATTTAACAACAAAAGAATATTTATCTTACATATATAGTTTTTAAATAATGCTTTAAGAAATTTATAAAAAAAATTTAGAGAACGATGAGTTGAGACCTTGGGCGTAAGAAAACACAGAAACAACATTGTAGATTCTGAAAAACACTCTGAAGGTCCCTGGGTTTTCTTTCGTGTACCGTAATAACATTGAGCGGTACTGTTTAGGGTACTTCAAAACCCTAGTAGTTGAAGCACATAAAATAGCGATATCAGCTACAGTATATTAACATTATTACGAACGATAACGGCAACAACATTACGCGTAAACTAAAAACGAAATAGAATGCAACACAATGGCAGTGCAATAACAAAATTAATAAAACGTAGCACAATGTAACGCAAAAGTAGCAAAAGTAGCGCTAAAGTAGCACATCAATAACATAAAACTAACACACTCTCTAAAATTAACACGAGCAACATGATAGTTACAGAGAAATATAAAAGTAACGAACCAGTGACAACAAAAGCACTTAAGGTAACAGAGTATTAACCTAACAGTAACTCAACAATAAAGTGACAAACACAATTATGAGAAGAGTAACATCACAGTAACACACCTTTACAATACCAAACGTAAATAATAACAACCAAAATAACATTATAGAAAGAAGAAAAAGATTAACTCAACAATAACAAAAGACTACAAAAGCAACTCAAGTAATGCAAGATTAACACCAAAGTAACAAGTAGCAATGACAAAAGTAGCACATGATCAAAACACCAGCACTAGCTCTCACTAAGCTACCCCTACAGCCTTGTTCTTTGTGTACAGTAAACATTAACACGAAGAAGAAAATTACCTTAAACTGTAGGTGAGGAAACCCACAAAGAGAGAGAGAGAGAGAGAGAGAGAGAGAGAATGAATAGAATGTTCAAATTGTTTCACTGCCTTCTAAGAAACTTGAGAAAAGTTGCCACTAGCCTCCAGAGGCCTTAATTGTCCCCCGGGTATGATTGGCTGGACCCAAAATTACCAGCTGGGATTTTCTGCTCACCGTTTTTCTTTGATTTTTATGTTAGCTTTTTTTTCTCTCTCTTTCTTTCTTTCGTTATTTTTATTGGTTCTCCTCGATCTTTGTGTCAGGTAGAATCACTGAAGATGGAACTATCATCACTTTCAGTGTGTGTGTGTGTGTGTGTGTGTTTTATTTCTACATCACTCGAAAAGTCGTCATCAATTTTCACTCTTCTGTTTTCTCACGTTTTTCCTTGTATCAGAAAGACTTATAATCCTTTATTTACTCTTGTGTACTGTATACACTTCCTCCATCATCCCAAATTGAAACATGATCATTTTATTTGTGTTATTCCCACCGTCCTCTCCCTCCCCCCTCTTCTATGTTTTCCCTTCCATGTTTCGCTCAGTCAGATTAATCTTCGACATTCATTCTATTGTCTATTCCCTCCCTCACCAACAGGCTAAACAATACATTCTATCTTAAACATCTAAAAAAAATCATTCTACAATTACTTATTCATGCGCACTACGAGGAAATACAAAATATAAATTGTTTAAAAATACATCGCGAGCAACAACAAAAATACTCGCTTGGTGGTTTTTCTTGAAGGGTTTTGCCGCTAAGAAGATCACAACACTCGGTGGGAAAAGCTAATGGTCACCTTTTGAGAATCTTTTGTCATTTGGTGTGAGCCTTTAAGTTACGCCAGAAACATACAATTATTTTCACATCAGTTTCTAGTCTTTCTGATTCCATATGAATGTAACAGACTCTCACACATACTGACTGTCTGATAACTAAGAATATATATAACGATTTAAGTTAATAGTATCGACAATATTCACTGTTTTATATATGAGAAATTACATCCAGGCCACAGAAAATTCATGGAAATACAAGTTTAATTTCTATTGGTGGTGAAATGTAAACAAGGAGAGAGATGCTTATCTTAATAGTGTTACGAACCCCTCCACCCAGCACTACGAACCACGCCATCTATTGTCCTGATCTACCTACCCAGCACCACGAGCAACGCCATCTAGGGACGAGACACGAGTATGACTCGTCTTAGTTACCACTCCGAGGTTTCCCTTCTTCCTATCCTGGTTGTTGCGTCACCTCCTCAAAGTCTTCTTTGTCAGCTCCAATTCGAGGAGAGAGGACTTGGCTCTGGGAAGTGACCACAGGATCATCTATCCTCTAAACCTACGTGCAGTGACTACCTACCGTCTTCTATAATACTCAGCTTTACTCGTCAGCCATCTCAGCTCCTCACTTAAGTACTTGTATTTTGTATTGCCTCCCCCACGTCCACTTGCTTCAAGATTGTTTATGTTGTATTAATATGTATATACTGTTAATGTTTAGGTTAAGTTTGGTTAAGGGTAATTTATAAGCTGAATATTTTGTTAAGGGATTTATGGTACTCTATTATATACAACGAAAACTCGCATCCTTTGTCTACCCTTTTATAGTCCGATTGTCTTTGTTTTTTTTATTGTTGTTACCTGTTGGGATCTGGGTAGACGTATAACTATATTCTAAATCCCCAACTCGTAACATACTATGGCAAGACTGTGTCAACTATCAGCAATGTGATCATAGAGAGGCTGACAGCTACTTACTACCGAGAATCTCCCGGTGTTGTTTTTAGTGATGACATCTTAAGTATCTTCTTTAGGCAACAAACACTGGCGGAAATCAACCTTCTTACCATTTTTTTCTCTATTTTTCTTCTGGTAACCTTGACCTTTTCACCAAAACCTAACCGAGACTTTCCTTTCATTGACCTATTTTGAACTGCTCACAAACTATCACGCGACTCGTCAGGCAGATAAATTAAACAGGACGTGACACAAACAAAAGGACAATACTTGCCTAGTGACCCCCAGAAGATAACAAAAGACTGTCAACTAAACACTCTTTACACGTGTTCCAACCTGCCGTCACCCTGGTAAGAGTACAGTACATGTTGCTGATTCTGACCCCGGTCATGATATGTAGGTGTTTGACATTATAGCAAAGTTAACACCTGAGACAAAAAATTTATAAATCGTGTTTGAAAATGTGAATGGCATTACGTGATATTTTTGCATTTTAATAAGATTACTACCACGCATTACAAAAAAGGGAGCTTTAAGTCTTTGGTGTAAATAATTTTTAGTGTGTGTGTGTGTGTCTGCCTTTGTAGTTTTTTTTCTCTCTTTCTCTCCATTCTATTCTTTCATCATCCTCACTCTTGCCTTCTTCCTATTTTCTCTTTCTTTTCATATTTTCATTCTCCTTCTAATCTGTTCTTGTAACTATAATTTTCTATAATTTCAACATAATATATTTTCCTCCAGTCCAACCATCACCCTCATGCACTTCCATCACCACGAGTATTATTACCCAGTCACCTCTTAATATTAAATCAATGGACGGTGTTATATCAACCCTAATCCCCCCCCCCGAAAAAAAATAATAAAAAAAATATAATAAAAACTGCCGTACTGTAAAAACTTCCATTGAACTATAAAAAAATATTTAAAATTTAATACTTTCGAAATGGTTGTATCCCATATTATTAGTGTTTTTACGTTTTATTTATTTTAATTTATTTTGATGCATCGACTGCAAACTCTCAGTGCTAAATTATTATTTCTTATGCTAAAATTTCCCACTGTGTTCATCCCTACATATAATATTTTATTGTACATGTCGCTTTCACTGTTTCATGTATAAAATAATACAGTGTGGGATGCCGGCCATTATTGTATTTTTTTTTTACTATTCATTTTCGGAAAGTAGATATTCGATTTGGATTCCATGAAATTTCTGCTTAACCCCTTAAGTACAGTGACCGAGGCTTCTGGTCCGTGTATATCACTGTCTATACCACCTCCAGCCATAAAACCTCCTCAGCAGTGACTTACCCCTAGTGACTACAATGTCTTAACCTCTCGAATACAATGACTTTAACCCCTTGTGTACGTGGGTCTGTCTGTGTGGAGTAGAATCGTTTGGGGATAATCCCTTGAGTGTGAAGTTATTAACCCCGAGTACTATGAATTAACCCTTGAGGACGATGTCTTAACCCTTTCAGTACGAGGAGATTGTACCCAGAGTTTAGTCGCTGCCTGAGGGACGGACACGATAATAGTGATGATAATGATGGTGTGACGTTAAGAGTAATTAGCTTTAGTAGTGACGACTTTCTTCCTATGGTTTTTTTACTTCT
>NW_024737674.1:0-4310 GCF_018991925.1 Homarus americanus
TTATCGAACGAAAATGGTAGACATCCTCACCAACACTACACCAACCATCCCTTACCAACACCCCCACAAACCATCCCTCACCAACACCCTCCACAAACTACCCCTCACCAACACCCCCCCACAAACCCCTCACCAACACCCCCCCCACAAACCCCTCACCAACACCCTCCACAAACTACCCCTCACCAACAACCCCCACAAACCCCTCACCAACACCCCTAACAATGACCCCACAAACCCACTCACCAACACCCCCACAAACCCCTCACCAACACCCCCCACAAACCCATTCACCAACACCGCCCACAAACCACCCCTCACCAACATACCGCACTACAACTACGTCAGAAACTATAAGACGCACTACAACTACGTCAGAAACTATAAGACGCACTACAACTACGTCAGAAACTATAAGACGCACTACAACTACGTCAGAATGTATATACTGTAACGCACTACACTTACGTCATGTGTGTATAAGACGCACTACAGCTACGTCAGAATGTATATAACGCACTACAGCTACCTTCAAGAGTGTTTTAGTCTTTTAGACACACTACAACTACGGCAGATGCATGACACACTACAACTACGTCAGATGCATGACACACTACAACTACGTCAGATGCATGACTCACTACAACTACGTCAGATGCATGACACACTACAACTCCGCCAGATGCATGAGGCACGCTACAACTACGTCAGATGCATGATACACTACAACTACGTCAGATGCATGACACACTACAACTACGTCCTAATGCATGATACACACTACGACTACGTCAGAATGCATGAGAGACACTACAACTACGTCCTAATGCATGATACACACTACAACTACGTCAGAATGCATGAGGCACACTACAACTACGTCAGATGCATGGCACACTACAACTACGTCAGATGCATGACACACTACAACTACGTCAGATGCATGACACACTACAACTACGTCAGATGCATGAGGCACGCTACAACTACGTCCTAATGCATGATACACATTACAACTACGTCAGAATGCATGAGAGACACTACAACTACGTCCTAATGCATGATACACACTACAACTACGTCAGAATGCAAGAGACACACTACAACTACGTCCTAATGCATGATACACACTACAACTACGTCAGATGCATGATACACTACAACTACGTCCTAATGCATGATACACACTACAACTACGTCAGATGCATGATACACTACAACTACGTCCTAATGCATGATACACACTACAACTACGTCAGATGCATGATACACTACAACTACGTCCTAATGCATGATACACACTACAACTACGTCAGATGCATGATACACTACAACTACGTCCTAATGCATGATACACACTACAACTACGTCAGATGCATGATACACTACAACTACGTCCTAATGCATGATACACACTACAACTACGTCAGATGCATGATACACTACAACTACGTCCTAATGCATGATACACACTACAACTACGTCAGATGCATGATACACTACAACTACGTCCTAATGCATGATACACACTACAACTACGTCAGATGCATGATACACTACAACTACGTCCTAATGCATGATACACACTACAACTACGTCAGATGCATGATACACTACAACTACGTCCTAATGCATGATACACACTACAACTACGTCAGATGCATGATACACTACAACTACGTCCTAATGCATGATACACACTACAACTACGTCAGATGCATGATACACTACAACTACGTCCTAATGCATGATACACACTACAACTACGTCAGATGCATGATACACTACAACTACGTCAGATGCATGATACACTACAACTACGTCAGATGCATGACACACTACAACTACGTCAGATGCATGAGAGACACTACAACTACGTCCTAATGCATGAGACACACTACAACTACGTGAGAATACACGAGACGCACTACAACTACGCCAGATGCATGAGACGTACTACAACTACGTCAGAATGCATGAGACGCAGTAGGCTTATATACAGATAACCTGGAGGAGACCCTAATAACAATAATGTTGTCAGATCATATTACTGATTTTTTCCGATATGTTGGTAGCCCTGATAGCTGCCTGACGTCATCAATTAGTGTTAAAAAGTAGGCACAATATTTCCGTGTTCATGAGATATCTTTTAGGTGTACTTGGAAAGGTTCATAATAAACGGTATGTTAACAAAAACTTATAACTTATATATGTTAATGTAAGTTTCTGTCATTTATAGTGGGTTTGGTTACCAGAATATCACTTAATTATAAAAGTAATATGTCGTGTATGTCCGTATTAACTGAAATCATTACTTTAATCTGTATATTTTAACTAATACGCGCCTGTATACTTGAAATTATTAGTAGTTTCGGAGCAATATTTTAGTATTGATATGTCAAAAGTAAATAGTTCGTTCCAAAATTCACGCTCGGGTGTGTGACTATGTTATTACTCAAAGAAAAATAATGTCCACTAGTAATCCTTCAGATACACATAACTGGGTTAAAACATTCATATTTTTCGTAGATAAAGGTTCGCAGATAACATACTGTAATACTAGGAAAGCGTACATTACTGACAAAGTATTCTCATACAGCCATTTATTATCATTCTCGTATATATCCGATAATACTGTGGCAAGATGTAACAAAAAAATAAATAGCGAAATTAAAACCAATTCCTCTCCCCCCCCCTCCTCCACACACAAGTGCATAGGGTCACCTCAGTAACGGACGAAGAAACACACCTCAACCACAAGACCATTTTATTCCCCGACGTTTACGTGCATCCCACTCCTCAGCTGAAGCCATAAGTCCTGACCTGAGTGGGTACCTTGATGTACCGAATGCCTTGACATAACGTATATATCAAACTACGGGAACTGTTTACATATAACATAAGGTATTTTCTTAAGCACACATCTAGATAAACGAAACTGAAGAAAGGTCAATTATAATACATTTTAACACTAACTCATAACTCTGAGGAGAGGGGCTAAAAATTATAAGCTTTTCGTCCAGTGAAGGTTTTATGTGGAGGGTCGAGGTGGAGAGATGACAGACCACACAGGTCTGATGTAAAGGCTGTCATGTGTGACGAGGTCCACACACACACACACACACACACACACACACACACACACACAGAAATTGAAAAACAAAATTAGCCTTCAAATACCTTTTTAATACACCCTGTAACTCTCTTAATGAAAATAACCGAAATGATGTCAGGGGGATGTTTAGGGGAGGTGGTGTGACGTAAGGGGACGTAGGGGAGGGGAGGTCTCTGTGCACTGGACAGAGGATAGGGGACAGTTGCACCGCCACACTGTTGTGTTAAGTAAGAAATACTCAAGATCTGAATGCTAATACTTACCATTTGGTTGTAGTGTCATTGAGATAAATAACATAACATTATTACAGCCTGTCTGCTATAGTATGTGGACATTAGTCATTAGGGTGTGTCATAGGAGGGAAGATCAGCTAAAACTAATGGCCCATCACTTTTTTGGTAGATTTTAGTGTATATAAACAGAAAATAATTTCAGTTTCAATATTTTTCAACCTTTTGCTAGGTAAATTTTAGCGTGAAATTTATCGAAAATCTAACGTACAGCTGCATTAGTGCATTACAATTAAATAGTGAACATTGCTTTCTGACTTCATTCTTTAACAACCCAACTAACAATATTTTTTTCTGTTTCAGATTCTGATGCATTTATAAGTTGATAATATTTGCGATAGCTGCTTGTGTCAGGACGAGGAACCAAAAATCCAGCCATCTCAGTCACTATCTTGGGTCTGGGAGAGCTCCCTGAAGTAGGAGTTGCCTACATTGAGAGATGCTTTGAGATACGGTGTTTTAATCAGGCAAATCAGTGAAAAGAACCAAAGAACTTACACAAACAAAGACATTGCCAGTGATATGACCAAAGCTGTCTTGGCACAGTACACTCTGGCTAACGCTCAGTTCAAGCCTCCAGTCATAACAAGATCAGAAGAAGATTAGTGAGAGACTGCTAGCCAGTTAGGAAAAGGCAAGAGATATCTCTCTTGGGAGAGGAAAACTTGCAGTTAAGGACAGCTTTGCCAAGCAACTGGACCAGTTATTTGACATAATTACTTGCAAGTGCCCAATTGTTCTCTGTCCTGAGTTTAGATGCGATCGTGACTGTAAATCCGAGGCCCACATCTCCTGTATTTGCAAGCGTGAACTGAAGATTCCTGTGATCGAACTGGCATTTGTCAAAGCACAGAGAGAGAAGACTGGCAGTATAGGGGCTCTCATGATTTCTAGCCAAGATATTC
>NW_024737675.1:0-4488 GCF_018991925.1 Homarus americanus
TTATATAGAGGTGGTACTGAGACAGTGGCTGTTATATAGAGGAGGTGCTTATTGACAGTGGTCATATATAGAGGTGGTACTTATAGACAGTGGCTGGCATGGAGGGAGGTGCTTATAGACAGTGGCTAAGCAGTATAGAGGAGGTACTTATAGACAGTGGACAGTGGCTGTTATATAGAGGTAGCATTTATAGACAGTGGCTGTTATATACAGGTGGTACTTATAGACAGTGGCTGTGATATAGAGGTTGTACTTATAGACAGTGGCTGTTATATAGAGGTGGTACTAATAGACAGTGGCTGTTATTTAAGGTGGCAATTATAGACAGTGGCTGTTATATACAGGTGGTACTTATAGACAGTGGCTGTTATATAGATGTGGTACTTATAAACAGTGGCTGTTATATAGAGGTGGTACTTATAGACAGTGGCTGTTATATAGAGGTGGTGCTTATATAAAGGTGGTACTTATAGACAGTGGCTGTTATATAGAGGTGGTACGAATAGAGAGTGGCTGTTATATAGATGTGGTACTTATAAACACTGGCTGTTAAATAGAGGTGGTACTTATAGACAGTGGCTGTTATATACAGGAGGTACTTATAGACAGTGGCTGTTATATGGAGGTGGTACTTATAAACAGTGGCTGTTATGTAGAGGTGGAACTTATAGACAGTGGCTGTTATATAGAGGTGGTACTTATAGACAGTGGCTGTTATATAGAGGTAGTGCTAATAGACATTGGCGGTTATATAGAGGTGGTACTTATAGACAGAGGCTGTTATATAGAGGAGGTGCTTATAGACAGTGGTTGTTATATAGAGGAGGTGCTTATAGACATTAGCTGTTATATAGACGAGGTGCTTATAGACAGTGGCTGTTATATAGAGGAGGTGCTTATAGACAGTGGCTGTTATATAGAGGTGGTACTTATAGACACTGGCTGTTATATAGAGGAGGTGCTTATTGACAGTGGCTGTTATATAGAGGTGGTACTTATAGACAGTGGCTGTTATATGGAGGAGGTGCTTATAGACAGTGGCTGTTATATAGAGGAGGCACTTATAGACAGTGGCTGTTATATAGAGGAGGTGCTTATATAAAGGTGGTACTTATAGACAGTGGCTTTTATATAGAGGTGGTACTTATATACAGTGGCTGTTATGTAGAGGTGGTACTTATAGACAGTGGCTGATATATAGGGGTGGAACTTATAGAGAGTGGCTGATATATAGAGGTGGTACTAATAGACAGTGGCTGTTATATATAGGTGGTACTAATAGACAGTGGCTGTTATATAGAGGAGGTACTTATAGACAGTGGACAGTGGCTGTTATATCGAGGTCGTACTTATAGACAGTGGCTGTTATATAGATGTGGTACTTATAGACAATGGCTGTTATATAGAGGTGTTACTTATAGACAGTGGCTGTTATATAGAGGTGGTACTTATAGACAGTGGCTGTTATATGGAGGTGGTGCCAATAGACAGTGGCTGTTTTATAGAGGAGGTGCTTATAGACAGATGGCTGTTATATAAGGTGGTACTTATAGACAGTGGCTATTATATAGAGGTGGTACTAATAGACAGTGGCTGTTATATAGAGGAGGTACTTATAGACAGTGGACAGTGGCTGTTATATAGAGGTAGCATTTATAGACAGTGGCTGTTATATACAGGTGGTACTTATAGACAGTGGCTGTTATATAGAGGTTGTACTTATAGACAGTGGCTGTTATATAGAGGTGTTACTAATAGACAGTCGCTGTTATTTAAGGTGGTACTTATAGACAGTGGCTGTTATATACAGGTGGTACTTATAGACAGTGGCTGTTATATAGATGTGGTACTTATAAACAGTGGCTGTTATATAGAGGTGGTACTTATAGACAGTGGCTGTTATATAGAGGTGGTGCTTATAGAAAGGTGGCACTTATAGACAGTGCTGTTATAGAGGTGGTACTAATAGAGAGTGGCGGTTATATAGAGGTGGTACTATAGACAGGTTGTTATATAGAGGAGGTGCTATGCAGACATTGAAGCGTTATATAGAGGTGTGGCAATTAATAGAGAGTGGCTGTTATATAGAGGTGTACTAACAGAGAGTGGCTAAGGCATAGAGGAGGTAGTTATAAAACAGTATTGCTGCATAGATGTGGCAATTTATAGACAGTGGCTGTTTATGAGCAGAGGCAGTAATTTATACAGTGGCTGCATAGAGGAGGATAGACAGTGGCTGGGTTATATAGAGACAGTGGTCATATATAGAGGTGGTACTTATACAGTGGCTGTATATAGAGGTGGTACTTATACAGTGGCTGTATATAGAGGTGGTACTTATAGACAGTGGCTGTTATATAGAGGTGGTACTTATAGACAATGGCTGTGTTATAGAGGTGGTACTAAAAGACAGTGTCTGTTATATAGAAGTGGTACTTACAGACAATGGCTGTTATATAGAGGTGGTACTTATAAACAGTGGCTGTTATATAGAGGAGGTACTTATAGAGAGTGGCTGTTATATAGAGGTGGTACTTATAGACAGTGGCTGTTATATAGAGGTGGTACTAATAGAGAGTGGCGGTTATATAGAGGTGGTACTTATAGACAGTGGCTGTTATATAGAGGAGGTGCTTATGGACAGTGGCTGTTATATAGAGGTGGTACTTATAGACAGTGGCTGTTATAAAGAGGAGGTACTTATAGACATTGGCTGTTATATAGAGGTGGTACTTATAAACAGTGGCTGTTATATTGAGGTGTTACTTATAGACAGTGGCTGTTATATAGAGGAGGTACTTATAGACAGTGGCTGTTATATAGAGGTGGTACATATAGACTGTGGCTGTTATATAGAGGAAGTGCTTATAGACAGTGGCTGTTATATAGAGGTGATACTTATAGACAGTGGCTGTTATATAGATGTGGTACTTATAAACACTGGCTGTTAAATAGAGGTGGTACTTATAGACAGTGGCTGTTATATACAGGAGGTACTTATAGACAGTGGCTGTTATATGGAGGTGGTACTTATAAACAGTGGCTGTTATGTAGAGGTGGAACTTATAGACAGTGGCTGTTATATAGAGGTGGTACTTACAGACAGTGGCTGTTATATAGAGGTAGTGCTAATAGACAGTGGCGGTTATATAGAGGCGGTACTTATAGACAGTGGCTGTTATATAGAGGAGGTGCTTATAGACAGTGGTTGTTATATAGAGGAGGTGCTTATAGACATTAGCTGTTATATAGACGAGGTGCTTATAGACAGTGGCTGTTATATAGAGGGTATATAGACGGTGGCTGTTATATGGGGTGGGTACTTATAGACAATTGGCTGTTATATAGAGGTGCTTATTGACAGTGGCTGTTATAGAGGTGGTACTAGACGGTGGCTGTTATATGGAGGAGGTCTTATAGACAGTGGCATTATGGGGAAATTATATAGACGAAATTGGCTGTTATATACAGAGTCTTATATAAAAATTAATTGCTTATAGACAGTAATATAAAGAGAATTAGATACTTATATACAATTGACTGTTACTAGAGTACTATAGACTGGTAGAAAGCTGATATATGGAATTAAGAACTTATAGACAGTGGCTGATATATAGAGGTGGTACTAATAGACAGTGGCTGTTATATAGAGGTGGTACTAATAGACAGTGGCTGTTATATAGAGGAGGTACTTATAGACAGTGGACAGTTGCCGTTATATCGAGGTCGTACTTATAGACAGTGGCTGTTATATAGATGTGGTACTTATAGACAATGGCTGTTATATAGAGGTGGTACTTATAGACAGTGGCCGTTATATAGAGGTGGTACTTATAAACAGTGGCTGTTATATAGAGGTGGTGCCTATAGACAGTGGCTGTTATATAGAGGAGGTGCTTATTGACAGTGGCTGTTATATAAGGTGGTACTTATAGACAGTGGCTGTTATATAGAGGTGGTACTAATAGACAGTGGCTGTTATATAGAGGAGGTACTTATAGACAGTGGACAGTGGCTGTAATATAGAGGTAGCATTTATAGACAGTGGCTGTTATATACAGGTGGTACTTATTGACAGTGACTGTTATATAGAGGTTGTACTTATAGACAGTGGCTGTTATATAGAGGGGGTACTTATAGACAGTGGCTGTTATATACAGGTGGTACTTATAGATAGTGGCTGTTATATAGAGGTGGTACTTATAGATAGTGGATGTTATATAGAGGTGGTACTTATAGACAGTGGCTGTTATATAGATGTGGTACTTATAAACAGTGGCTCTTATATAGAGGTGGTACTTATAGACAGTGGCTGTTATATAGAGGTGGTGCTTATATAAAAGTGGGACTTATAGACAGTGGCTGTTATATAGAGGTGGTACTAATAGAGAGTGGCGGTTATATAGAGGTGGTACTTATAGACAGTGGCTGTTATATAGTGGAGGTGCTTATAGACAGTGGCTGTTATATAGAGGAGGTGCTTATAGA
>NW_024737676.1:0-7128 GCF_018991925.1 Homarus americanus
GCGACCCAAATTCTGCAAAACCTGAGAGCCGTTGTGAGCCACCTATAATGTGAGACTGGACCTATCTGCAGGTAAGCAAGTCTATCAGGCATGACCCCAGTTTTGATGGCACTGCAAATCATGTAACCATAGTACTGGTCAGTAATCAGGTCGTCAATGACAGTATGTGCAAGCTCAACGAGTGGAGGGCCAACTGTGATTTTTTCAAAGCTCGGATTTATTTCTAACTCAGTGGCAGAGTCCAGCATCTTGCCAAAAGGACCAGACCATCTGTTGTTTGAAAGAGTCTTGCCATCCAGCTCCTGGATCAGATATGTCTGAGTGGCAACTCGTTGATTGTGGAAGGTCACAAAACAATCAGACCAGCTTCCTCCCAATCTTCCGCTCTATCCACTGTATGACCCCCTTGCCCTGTGTTCGTGTTAGTGCTGTCCCCTCAATGGCCTGCAGGGTCTGGTCTACGTTCCTCTCTCTGAGCCAGTTCACAATGTTATCTGCCACTATCTCAGCTGGTTTCCTGATGTCATCTTTCTCTGGAGTGAAATGCCTGTCACTTCCCTCCTGGTTCACTGCAGCAGGAGTAGTGTTCCTCCTTCACCATGGCAGGGAACAACTTGTCAGAATCTCCAACTTTCATGAACACTTTACTGTCATCCCTTCTCCCATCAAAGAACAAACAATTGATTCCATTTTCTCTTATCCCCTTATCAAACTCCTCTTCTAGGTTACTGACAAGTTTCTCCTGAGCTCTCCTTACTTTGTTATGATCTATCACCAGGTAAACATCATCAGGTGTTATCAAACCACCGTCAATCCAGGCAGCTGTTGCTATATCTGCAGTTTCTCTGAGACCAGTGTGGTGTCGCATGCTGGCCAGAGCTATGCTCGGGATATCTTTCCTATTTCGAATCTTATGCCTGGAAGGTTTGGGATCATTATTTTCTGGGTTAGGGACAAAGTCACCATTCTCCTGGTCAGCACTTGGATCAGCCATGGGGAAGTCATTAAACTCTGAATCAGCTTGACTTCAATCATCGGCCTTTTTTACCTCACCATGGGCCTTCTCAAGTCTCTTTTCCACGGCAACTCTTCTCCTCTTCTGTCTCTCTGTGGCAGCCTCCTGTCTCTTGGACTCCGGAATATCTTGGCTAGAAATCATGAGAGCCCCTATACTGCCAGTCTTCTCTCTCTGTGCTTTGACAAATTCAGTTCGATCCTGAGAATCTTGGTTCACGCTTGCAAATACAGGAGATGTGGGCCTCAGATTCTGATCACGATCATCCAAACTCAGGACAGAGAACAATTGGGCACTTGCAAGAAATGAGTATGTCAAATAACTGGTCCAGTTGCTTGGCAAGCTGTCATAACTGCAAGTTTCCTCTCCCAAGAGAATATCTCTTGCCTTTTCCCAACTGGCTAGCAGTCTCACTAATCTTCTTCTGACTTTGTTATGACTGGAGGCTTGAACTGAGCGTTAGCCAGAGTGTACTGTGCCAAGACAGCTTTGGTCATATCACTGGCAATGTCTTTGTTTGTGTAAGTTCTTTGGTTCTTTTCACTGATTTGCCTGATTAAAGCACCGTATCTCAAAGCATCTCTCAATGTAGGCAACTCCGACTTCAGGAGCTCTCTCCCAGACCCAAGATAGTGACTGAGATGGCTGGATTTTTGGTTCCTCGTCCTGACACAAGCAGCCATCGCAAATATTATCAACTTGTAAATGCATCAGAATCTGAAACAGAAAAAATATTGTTAGTTGGGTTGTTAAAGAATGAAGTCAGAAAGCAATGTTCACTATTTAATTGTAATGCACTAATGCAGCTGTACGTTAGATTTTCGATAAATTTCACGCTAAAATTTACCTAGCAAAAGGTTGCAAAATATTGAAACTGAAATTATTTTCTGTTTATATACACTAAAATCTACCAAAAAAGTGATGGGCCATTAGTTTTAGCTGATCTTCCCTCCTATGACACACCCTATTCCTATAGTATACTAGATACTTACAGTACCTAATAACCAGGACCATGATTATAACAACCAGGACCATGATTATAATAACCACGACCATGACTATAACAACCACGAACCATGATTATGACAACCACGACCATAATTATAACAACCACGAATATGATTATAACAACGACCATGATTATAACAACCACGACCATGATTATAACAACCACGACTGTGATTACAACAACCACGACTATGATTATAACAAGCACGACCATGAATATAACCACGACCAAGATTATAACAATCACGACCATGATTATAACAACCACGACTATGATTATGACAACCACGACCATAATTATAACAACCACGAATATGATTATAACAACGACCATGATTATAACAACCACGACCATGATTATAACAACCACGACTATGATTACAACAACCACGACTATGATTATAACAAGCACGACCATGAATATAACCACGATCATGATTATAACAACCACGACTATGATTATAACAACCACGACTATGATTATAACAACCACGACCATGATTAAAGCAACCACGACTATGATTATAACAACCACGACTATGATTATAACAACGACCATGAATATAACCACGATCATGATTATAACAACCACGAATATGATTATAACAAGTACGACCATAAATATAACATCCACGACTATGATCATAACCACGACCATGATTATAACAATCACGACCATGATTATAACCACGACCATGATTATACCAACCACGAATATAATTATAACAAGCACGACCATGATTATAACATCCACGACTATGATCATAACCACGACTATGATTATAATAACCACGACCATGATTGTAACAACCAAGACCATGATTATAACAACCACAACCATAATTATAACAACCACGACCATCTGGAAAACGATGTCGCTGTACGCTAGCCAACCACGAGCGTTCGAACTTTCACGCCTCGTAAACTGTACCACCGGACTCGCCACCGGGCACGAAGGGCCCACAATCACTTGTCTAAGATACTATAGGACTAGCCATGTGTATATGTTCTGGGTAGCCGAAACGGCACAACATTTTTTCATCAAACTTGGTGGAAAAATCGCAAAAAATTCGTAGAATAGAACAAACCTGGTATCATGTCGATGATTTCTTTAGGAAGGAATTAATTAACAATTTTATTTACGATGGAAAACGATGCAAGTCTACGGACTTGGCGCACCCGAATTAACCATGCAGGTCTACAGACTTGCCGCACCCTCATTCGCTGTACGCTAGCCAAGCACAAGCGTTCAAATTTCACCGGGCACGAAAGGCCCGAGATCACTTGTCCTCCTCTGTTTTCTGACACGTACAGTATACTGGACTGGACTGGACCAGCAACTTGTATATATATACACACACACACACATATATATATATATATATATATATATATATATATATATATATATATATATATATATATATATATATATATATATATATATATATATATATATATATATATATATATATATATATACCTAACCAAACAGCACCTCACTTAACACACCAAGTTGTTGGAGGGTTTCTGTGATAGCACCTGGTAATATCTGGACGTCTCATTTATCGACTCGTACCTGATGACTATCATAATAGACAAAACATGTAGCTTGTCGATGCTTTACTTTATCATATCTTATATTTTTACCTCTTTATAACGAAGATACTTGGTACTCTTTACCACAGAACATTGTGTTGTCCAAGTCTTAACTGAGAACTCTGACACATGTGTACAAGTAGTCGTAGTTTCCAAAAGTCGAACAGAAGTTCAGACAATCGTGAGGTCGTAAACATGTGGTCGCAAATGGAACGAAAAGATTAAAGAAATACGATCAGTGTCACAAGTATGGCAAGACTGGTCCACGATTTAGTTGACCAGTCTTGCCCTCTCGCCCTCACCTCCTTACCAGTTGAAGGAAACGACCCGAGACAACTTACTGGTCTATCCAAGCTTTTAGCTCTCACTAACGCAAAAGCTTCTCAATATTCCGTACAGTTGTGGAGAAAATGCTCTTGCCACTACTGGCAATATTTGACATCTACACTTGAGGATCTTGTAGGTAAGGATGATATAGAGTTCAACGTTATTCATTCAGACTTTTCGTGGTAGTTTTGTATGGTGGTGTTTCTGATATATCTAAAGTGCACGAAACAAGTGACTCAGAGACAGACTTCATAATTTTGAGTCGTTCACTGTCTCTTGTGTAAAAATAAATTCCACTTAAGAACCTCATCAGGAACCAGTTCGCCATGGTGGTCCTACCAGTGTCAACAAACACCCACCAAAAGTGATTACTAGATCGAGAGAACTGAAGCTCCTCACCACGACAAGGCAGTTACCAAACATCAGTTCTCTGTATTAAAAACTGCAGTGGGATACAAGGGACCCACTTTTAGGTCTGAGTCTGCCACCAACTCAGACGTGTTTTTGTTGAAGGAGATATCCACCTTTGGCAGTGGAGGTCCATCCTCCTAAAATATTACCTTCCGAACACTTCTGAAGTACATGCTCATATCCATGCCATATTTCAGCCAGAGATAGTGAACATCTATGAGCTAAATCTTAATAGTAACAGTATTGTGACCAAGTCCTAGTTTGCTGATCTTGACTGACTTTCTACCTCATTTACACACAGCTGAAGGGTCTCAACTGTTTCTCTTACAACACAACATATTTATCGTTTGTCACTCCTGATCTGTTTGTTTTTGTTTTTGTTTTATTTCAGCATTTTTTTATAATGCAATTTGTTTTTGCCTTTTGTTACCCCCCCCCCACCCCCCCAGGCCCCATGTGGGTCAGGGACCTGTGCCCGGGTAATTCCCTTAATACACCAACAAATTTTCAACAATAACACGTGCTTAATATAATATGCAAGTACAGTAGCCACTAGGAAACCAACATGGTATACATGCATTGAAGTTAATTGTATACGGTAATTTAATTTGCTATGCTATTCTGAATTCTAGTCTAGTTTAGTTTAAATTATATTCTTGAACGGGAAGACATACACAGATTATTGATGCTGAAATCTGGCCCCAGTAACCATAAGAGCCACGAGTCTTGTATCCTGGTGTCACTTTGACGTGTGTGTAAAACATTTATATATTATATACACAGTAATATCATAAATATATTTGTTTCCAATATACGAACTAAAAATAGTTTTTCAGTATTATTGCAAGTGAACGTTTGGGTCACATGGTATTTAAAACCGTATATATACCTGCAACATTGCGCCAGGGAAAGTTATTATCACTATCACCTTTTCTGTAATGTAATGATAACAGTCATGGTTACTGCCGCTCATAGTTGGTTAATAACCGAGGCACAGGAGGAGGTATAACGGGTCACATGAAGGGGTATAACCCGATACAGGAGGGGGTATAACGGGTCACATGAGGGGGTATAACCCGATACAGGAGGGGGTATAACGGGTCACATGAAGGGGTATAACCCGATACAGGAGGAGGTATAACGGGTCACATGAAGGGGTATAACCGGACACAGGAGGAGGTATAACGGGTCACATGAAGGGGTATAACCGGACACAGGAGGAGGTATAACGGGTCACATGAAGGGGTAAACCGGACACAGGAGGAGGTATAACGGGTCACATGAAGGGGTATAAACGACACAGGAGGAGTGTATAATGGCCTACATGAAGGTAAAACTGACACAGGAGGAGGTGTATAACGGGGTCACATGAAGGCATAACCTGACAGCAGGAGGGGTATAACGGGTCATGAAGAGGTATAACCTGGATACAGGAGGGGCATAACGTCACATGAAGGGTATAACCTGACAGGAGGGGGTATAACGGGGTCACATGAGGGGGTATAACCTGGATACAGGAGGGGTATAACGGGTCACATGAAGGCAGAAGTAACCTGGATACAGGAGGAGGTATAATGGGTCACAGAAGGGGTATAAACGGACACAGGAGGAGGCAACGGGTCAGCATAGAAGGGGTATAACCGACACAGGAGGAGGTATAACGGGTCACATGAAGGGGTATAACCGGACACAGGAGGAGGTATAACGGGTCACATGAAGGGGTATAACCGGACACAGGAGGAGGTATAACGGGTCACATGAAGGGGTAAAACCGGACACAGGAGGAGGTATAACGGGTCACATGAAGGGGTATAACCCGATACAGGAGGGGGTATAACGGGTCACATGAAGAGGTATAACCCGATACAGGAGGGGGTATAACGGGTCACATGAAGGGGTATAACCCGATACAGGAGGGGGTATAACGGGTCACATGAGGGGGTATAACAAGAAGGGAGGGGGTGGCAACTGACAGGAGGGGGTGGGCACGGTCACATGAGGGGGGTATAACCCGATACAGGAGGGGGTATAACGGGTCACATGAGGGGGTATAACCGGACACAGGAAGAGGTATAACGGGTCACATGAAGGGGTATAACCCGATACAGGAGGAGGTATAACGGGTCACATGAGGGGGTATAACCGGACACAGGAAGAGGTATAACGGGTCACAAGAAGGGGTATAACCCGATACAGGAGGGGGTATAACGGGTCACATGAGGGGGTATAACCGGACACAGGAAGAGGTATAACGGGTCACATGAAGGGGTATAACCCGATACAGGAGGGGGTATAACGGGTCACATGAGGGGGTATAACCGGACACAGGAAGAGGTATAACGGGTCACAAGACGGGTATAACCGGACACTGAAGATGGATTAACCGAAGTCACAGGAGGAAACTAATATCACCAAGGCGGAAGTTCTGTGGCACCGAGTAAGACCTCCGCTCCAGCTGCAGGCTCGTGTCTACGCTAACCTGTCTAGAAACTGCACCAGTATTGGGTGAGTTACTCCTGGGGCACAACACCGGGCGGAACTGGGTTAATGTATTCTTAAAAAACGCCTCACATTGACAGCAACTCTTAATTATGATATAACTTGCCAATTTAGTCCGAATTATTCTTAGTTTTTTATTTCGATTGTATCTATGATCACAATTTATATATCGCATCCCCTTGACCTTCAACTGATCTTCACCAAAAACATGGACGCCAACATGACATTTCCCCAAAATCCCATCCAAAAGTTTAAGTTCAATCATTTTA
>NW_024737677.1:0-84383 GCF_018991925.1 Homarus americanus
CTTTATTTTTGGAAAATGAAAACTAATATGTTTATATAGTAAAGATAGTCTGTATTATTAAGAAAATGTATAGTATATAAAGGTGATTTAAAACTTACGGGCACAGCGTAATATGACTTTTTAAATATTCTAAATATCTTTGATTATTTCAAAAGTCGTTATTTAATACTAATTACTCGAATTTTTCAATTGTAAACCATAGATACTTAATCAGCAAGTATAGTCTGTGCTCGACCAACTTGCACGCCTCTTATATAGTTCCCGGAAGCACTTTGTTGCACGTGACAGCCACCAGCATGTCAAGAAGGCCAATCTTCATAGCTTGGAACAATTGCTGATCGTTTAGTGCCTGGGTTGCACAGTTTAGCTTGCTTTCTAACTTCGAATTTGAGCAACCAAAGTTTCAGAAATAGTTCTTCTATTCTGTCTTGATTTACTTGACGCTGATCGATCCTTCAATCAGAACTGACTTTTAGATTCGGGGAGTTCTCGTCAACATTGGAGCACCGGATACTAATAATATACGTTTCAGCCATGACACTACTATAGAAAACTTCTTTGGAAATTGAATACAGACTGAAGCATTTAAAATATTCTGTCCAACGACTACAAAGGTCATTATGGTCTTAACTGGCCGTCAATGTGTTGGGTCAAAGAAGCTACGTCTGTGCTGACTAAATAAGTTTAAGATGGATCACCTCACATGTCACGTGAGTCTGATTATTTACTCAACATGTGCGAAGTTTATCTTTACACTGAAGCTTGAATTTAAATTCTCACGATTTCTCTCTTTTGCCATATAATCCAGCCATGTTTAGTCATTGAAAATTGGTGAATAATTTCAATATTTATCATCCTAAGTTGTATGTTTGCCCTAACAAATTAATAATTTATTTGAAGTCTACGTGGTGTTTGAAAAAACGAGTTCAAGGACCGAACCAAAGTTAGTTAATGCCAACGCCGGAGGGCTGATTTTATGACGCAATGAACTCGTGATGTCACTAAAAAACCTGCATCGTGCATATATCCTCTCAAGTATTACATCATGAACTGTTATTCGTGCAATACAACGAAGCTTCGAGCTACCACATTGCACCACTGAATGATGGGGGAGTGGGGGGACGTGAAATATGAAGCCAAGACTACGACTTCCATCGAGTTGGGGTATACTGTATACAAGGGAGTGACAGTTTGGCAAAAGTTTTCAAAATCTAATTGCTTGGGTTGGATTATTTGTCTATCGGCCACGCTAATTCCGAATATGTTTGAGTTTTTTACATCATTGCATTAGAAGGTTTGTGGATACTTTTGGGTTTGGCATGAAAACGCGAAAAAACTGTAAATAATAAAGGGACTGGCAATGTGGCACAACCTGTTAAAATCAAGTTATTGAATTGGATTATTCGACTACTGTGTACACTGGTTCATAATATGCTATTGTTTTACAACTCAATGCGCTACAAATTATGCCGATATTTTTGCTGCAAGTCACCACATACGTCTCCCCACTTTCTTCCAGTTAGTCACTTTAGACTTGTCCCCTTCAGTTTTGATGTAGTCTGCAGCTCTGATGGTGTTTGCGATGTGAGCCACTGCACCATTGGATACCTTGAACCTGTCAGCAGTTTCTCCGATCCTGTCCTCGGCTTCTTTCTCCCTTTTCCTTTTCTCTGATCTTGCTTTCCTGTCGACCATAGCCTTGAACTCATTGTCATTGACATCCTTATAATCACTATCTTCTTCCTGAGCACTGTCATCCACTGCCAACACTTTACACGACATCCTCTCCATCTCCTCCTTACTCTTTGACCTCATCTTCTCAGTTTTCCTCTCTTCCTCAGCCCTTTTCTTTGCCCTCTTCGCTTCCTTCTCCCTCTCTTCTTTCAGCTTGGCAGTCACAATTTTGTCAACGCCATCAATGCAGCCCTCCCTTCCCGGTTTCCTCTGGGCTGCCAGGAAGCTTTTCTCTCGTTCGTGCACTTTGCTGTCGTCTGCCACATCAAACAACTTCTCAGCTATATCCTCAAACCTCATCTTCAGCTTCCCGTTCTTCGTTTTCTTCCTTTTCTGTTTCTGTCCATTTCCCTTCATCATCATCGTCTCCCTCCGCATCCTCCACAGGTCGTGGACTCTCATTTTCACCCTGATTTCAGAGATAGTGGGGACAGTGGCCTTCCTATACACATCCAGTACCTTCTCAGTCACCTTGTTGGTGGCATCCATATAATCAAAAGCATTTGTTCTTCTCCTTAACCTCTCGTTTTCTGCTTCATAAGCCAGGGCACTTCCAACTTCTTGTTCAGAGGCAACTTGTTAGATGGCAGAGGCATCCGAACCCCGAACACCTTATCGTTACCCTGGCGCAGCTGAGTGTTGCTAATCTTAGGACGACCCATCTTGGTGGCGGCCCTTTGAACTAACTGCAAAACAACACAGAAAAAACAACTTTCAGCACTTCAATATCACCACCTATTGAACAATATTTTATTCAAAAGTACGGACTGAGATTTTGTCCTTAACTGTCCAAGTCAAGCTACTTGGGCTGAATTCGTTGATCAGTCCTGGGACGAATATTTCCAACGGCGTGAATAGATTCCGTGGAATAAATTCAGGGCATTTCCGTCCAGGGAGCCTCAACAAACTCTGTAAATATTGCCATTGGCCTGCCATTGGCACATATACGGAGTTTGGTAATGTTCCATGAGCGGGAATGTCCTGAATTCATTCCACGGAATCTATCCACGCCGTTGGTAATATTGGGCCCTGGTTTTCGAAATATACGTATGTGGTGACTTGCAGCAAAAATATCGGCATAATTTGTAGCGCATTAAGTTGTAAAACAATAGCATATTATGAACCAGTGTACACAGTAGTCGAATAATCCAATTCAATAACTTGATTTTAACAGGTTGTGCCACATTGCCAGTCCCTTTATTATTTACAGTTTTTTCGCGTTTTTCATGCCAAACCCAAAAGTATCCACAAACCTTCTAATGCAATGATGTAAAAAACTCAAACATATTCGGAATTAGCGTGGCCGATAGACAAATAATCCAACCCAAGCAATTAGATTTTGAAAACTTTTGCCAAACTGTCACTCCCTACTGTATACCGTCGGCATGGATCACCATGTACACTGTATACCGTCGGCATGGATCACCATGTATACTGTATACCGCCGGCATGGATCACCATGTATATTGTTTACCGGATCACCATGTATACTGTACCGTCGGCATGGATCACTCATGTATACTGTATACAGTCGGCATGGATCACCATGTATACTGTATACCGTCGGCATGATCACCATGCATACTGTACCGTCGGCATGGATCACCATGTATACTGTATACCGACGGCATGAATCACCATGTATACTGTATACCGTCGGCATGGATCACCATGTATACTGTATACCGTCGGCATGGATCACCATGTATACTGTACTGTCGGCATGGATCACCATGTATACTGTATACAGTCGGCATGGATCACCATGTATACCGTCGGCATGGATCACCATGTATACTGTATACCATCGATATGGATCACCCTGTATACTGTATACCGTCGGCATGGATCACCATGTATACTGTATACCATCGACATGGATCACCATGTATACTGTATACCGTCGTTATGGATCACCATGTATATTGTATACCGTCGGCATGGATCACCATGTATACCGTTGTAATGAGACAAAATCTCACATGAAGAGGTAAGTTAGGAGTTTATAGTAGTAGAGTATTATAGCGAGAGGAAATGGTAGCGTGTCTCGAGGGTGTGATGTCAACACTGTATATTAACACAGGCACAGTACAAGTGTAGTATATAAAACACCAATGCGTGTTACAGCTTTATTTTACTAGTTCAATAGGGGGGATTAATAGGGGGGTTCGTACACAATTTATGATAGACTATGGTATTCTCGTATAACCTAACCTCACAGCTAGAATGGGCACTTCACTAAGTCGATCGTTGGGGAGGTTCGGGATCACTGCACTTCCACAGACTACACAGCCAGCACTTACTGTTACACGTGGAGTTGACAGCACTTTGTCGATGGACCCGGGCTGAGACTTCGTCACACTTAATGGCGGTCTTCTCTCGAGCGGGACTCGGGGACCTGGTAGCTGGCCCTTCCTGGTTACAGACACTCTGGTGAGAGGAGCTCCAGCCCCTATATATTGGTCGAGCCGGGGGGTGACCTCTCCTACTGAACTGGGTGTGTCTTGACCGGGTTGTTGGGTCAACAGGAGTGCTGGCTAATTAGCGGGTCCTTGAATTACTCAGGTCATGACGCCGGGTAGAGCTGATCGAGTGGTGGTGAGAATTCTGGTTCCCTAGTGTCAGGTCTGGGCGGCTGTGTGCAGGTGCCGTCCTGCCCAGGTGTCTTGGTTAGGTGCGGTTTGTAGGTCACCCGGCTAACTCACGTCATTAGCGGACGAAGTCAAGTCCCTAGGGTCGACCTGAGGTGTGTCAATCCGGGATGTGATGGTGCCACGAGGTCTGTAGTGCTTGCTGTTACATGTGACATAATTCCAGGCTGTAAGCTTTGGTCTGACCAACAATCATTACACCTCCCGCCAAGACCAAAGCTTCACCACAGAGACTGATGTCACATATAGACATCAACATCACGTGTGGTAGCAGAGATAATCCCTGGGGCGATAACATAGTCTCACATTTACAAACAACAATCTCATAGGTGTATGTTTTTCTACTGGCGCTAGTTTGATCTGACGAAGCTCACTATACCTCCCGCCAAGATCAAAGCTTCTATGCCAGACAGTGGATGTTTACAGTGGGTGACAAAGCGAGTGCACATCCTGCGAAAATAGCTACTGAGATGCAAAGTATACACCTCACATCCTACCATAGTCTGATAATATTTAAAAATTTAAGCGGCTAGCTAAATATACGGAAAAGGAAAGATGGATGTAGATATGAAGGGGAAAGAGAGCGCCTAGGCAGGTGCTTGTCGGAGAGCGTCACTTTAGGAAGTTAAATGAGGGTACACAGTCGGAGGTTTGAAAGGTTATGCAATGGTGTTGCTTGCCTGGCTTATATCCCACCGTTGCCACCATTGTAATGAGACAAAATCTCACATGAAGAGGTAAGTTAGGAGGTTATAGTAGTAGAATATTATAGCGAGAGGAAATGGTAGCGTGTCTCGAGGGTGTGATGTCAACACTGTATATTAACGCAGGCACAGTACAAGTGTAGTATATAAAACACCAATGCGTGTTACAGCTTTATTTTACTAGTTCAATAGGGGGGATTAATAGGGGGGTTCGTACACAATTTATGATAGACTATGGTATTCTCGTATAACCTAACCTCACAACTAGAATGGGCACTTCACTAAGTCGATCGTTGGGGAAGTTCGGGATCACTGCACTTCCACAGACTACACAGCCAGCACTTACTGTTACACGTGGAGTTGACAGCACTTTGTCGATGGACCCGGGTTGAGACTTCGTCACACTTAATGGCGGTCTTCTCTCGAGCGGGACTCGGGGACCTGGTAGCTGGCCCTTCCTGGTTACAGACACTCTCTCTCTCGTGAGAGGAGCTCCAGCCCCTATATATTAGTCGAGCCGGGGGGGGTGACCTCTCCTACTGAACTGGGTGTGTCTTGACCGGGTTGTCGGGTCAACAGGAGTGCTGGCTAATTAGCGGGTCCTTGAATTACTCAGGTCATGACGCCGGGTAGAGCTGATCGAGTGGTGGTGAGAATTCTGGTTCCCTAGTGTCAGGTCTGGGCGGCTGTGTGCAGGTGCCGTCCTGCCCAGGTGTCTTGGTTAGGTGCGGTTTGTAGGTCACCCGGCTAACTCACGTCATTAGCGGACGAAGTCAAGTCCCTAGGGTCGACCTGAGGTGTGTCAATCCGGGATGTGATGGTGCCACGAGGTCTGTAGTGCTTGCTGTTACATGTGACATAATTCCAGGCTGTAAACTTTGGTCTGACAAACAATCATTACACCGTCGGCATGGATCACCATGTATACCGTCGGCATGGATCACCATGTATACTGTATACCGTCGGCATGGATCACCATGTACACTGTATACCGTCGGCATGGATCACCATGTATACTGTATACCGCCGGCATGGATCACCATGTACACTGTTTACCGTCGGCATGGATCACCATGAATACTGTCCCGTCGGCATGGATCACCATGTATACTGTATACCGTCGGCATGAATCACCGTGTATACTGTATACAGTCGGCATGGATCACCATGTATACCGTCGGCATGGATCACCATGTATACTGTATACCATCGATATGGATCACCATGTATACTGTATACCGTCGGCATGGATCACCATGTATACTGTATACCATCGACATGGATCACCATGTATATTGTATACCGTCGGCATGGATCACCATGTATACCGTCGGCATGGATCACCATGTATACCGTCGGCATGGATCACCATGTATACTGTATACCGTCGACATGGATCACCATGTATACTGTATACCGTCGGCAGATCACCATGTATACCGTCGACATGGATCACCATGTATACTGTATACAGTCGGCATGGATCAGCATGTATACCGTCGGCATGGATCACCATGTATACTGTATACCGTCGGCATGGATCACCATGTATACCGTCGACATGGATCACCATGTATACTGTATACAGTCGGCATGGATCACCATGTATACCGTTGGCAGATCACCATGTATACCGTCGGCATGGATCACCATGTATACTATATACAGTCGGCATGGATCACCATGTATACCGTCGACATGGATCACCATGTATACTGTATACCGTCGGCATGGATCACCATGTATACCGTCGACATGGATCACCATGTATACTGTATACCGTCGGCATGGATCATCATATACCGTCGGCATGGATCACCATGTATACCGTCGGCATGGATCACCATGTATACTGTATACCGTCGGCATGGATCACCATGTATACCGTCGACATGGATCACCGTTTACTGTATACCGTCGGCATGGATCACCATGTATACCGTCGGCATGGATCACCATGTATACCGTCGGCATGGATCACCATGTATACCGTCGATATGGATCACCATGTATACTGTATACCGTCGGCATGGATCACCATGTATACTGTATACCGTCGGCATGGATCACCATGTATACCGTCGTCATGGATCACACAGACTGTATCTACATTTAATTTAACGTAATATTAATATCCTTTGTATCTTATATACCATCCTGGCGGCTTTATAAAGATTCCTCATTTTACTCCTATAATATTTGATTAATTACAATTGATTATTTGTTCTAGAAAACATGAAAATACCCAAATGTATCTGAGACATTATAAGAGTTGTACATTATTGACCTAAATATGGGGGATAATGCCTTGGTCATTGACTTGTGGTGGTCATTGACTTGTGTTGGTCATTGACTTGTGGTGGTCATTGACTTGTGTTGGTCATTGACTTGTGGTGGTCATTGACTTGTGGTCGTCCTTGACTTGTGTTGGTCATTGACTTGTGTTGATCATTGACATGTGGCGGTCCTTGACTTGTGTTGGTCCTTAACTTGTGTTGGTCATTGACTTGTGTTGGTCATAGACTTGTGGTGGTCCTTGACTTGTGTTGGTCCTTATTGACTTGTGGTGGTCATTGACTTGTGGTGGTCATTGACTTGTGGTGGTCATTGACTTGTGGTGGTCATTGACTTGTGGTGGTCATTGACTTGTGGTCGTCATTGACTTGTGGTCGTCCTTGACTTGTGTTGGTCATTGACTTGTGTTGATCATTGACATGTGTTGACTTGTCTTGTCTTGGTCCTTGATAGACTTGTGGTGGTCCTTGACTTGTGTTGGTCATAGACTTGTGTTGATCATTGACTTGTGTTGGTCCTTGACTTGTGTTGGTCATTGACTTGTGGTGGTCATTGACTTGTGTTGGTCATTGACTTGTGGTGGTCATTGACTTGTGGTCGTCCTTGACTTGTGTTGGTCATTGACTTGTGTTGATCATTGACATGTGTTGACTTGTCTTGGTCATAGACTTGTGGTGGTCCTTGACTTGTGGTGGTCCTTGACTTGTGTTGATCCTTGACTTGTGTTGGTCCTTAACTTGTGTTGGTCATTGACTTGTGTTGGTCATAGACTTGTGTTGGTCATTGACTTGTCTTGGTCATTGACTTGTGTTGGTCCTTGACTTGTGTTGGTCATAGACTTGTGTTGATCCTTGACTTGTGTTGGTCCTTAACTTGTGTTGGTCATTGACTTGTGTTGACTTGTATTGGTCCTTGACTTGTGTTGATCCTTGACTTGTGTTGGTCCTTGACTTGTGTTGGTCATTGACTTGTGTTGACTTGTATTGGTCCTTGACTTGTGTTGATCCTTGACTTGTATTGGTCCTTGACTTGTGTTGGTCATTGACTTGTGTTGACTTGTGTTGGTCCTTGACTTGTGTTGATCCTTGACTTGTGTTGGTCCTTAACTTGTGTTGGTCATTGGTCATTGACTAAATCTCTCTCTCAGTCGGATTTCTCTATGGCATCGTTGTTCATCTGGTAACTGGTTTCCCTGTTTACATCTCCTATACTGAGTACTTTACATTTGTCCACGTTGAATTTCATCTGCTATTTTTCAGACCATTCGAAAATTTTTTTTAGATCTTCCTGTAGTTTTGCTGAGTCCTCGTCAGATTTAATAACACGTCCTATTTTAGTATCATCAGCAAATTTACTTATGTTGCTGTCTATGCCGATATCTATGTCGTTTATGTATATAATAAATAATAATTGTCCAAGTACTGAGCCTTGGGGAACTCCACTTGTGACGTTGCTCCAATGGGACTTAGTGCCGTTAATGCTCACTCGCTGTTTCCTGTCCTGTAACCACGCCCAAATCCATTTAAGGATGTTACCTTTGATGCCATGAGCTTCTACCTTTCTAATTAGTCTTTCGTGGGGGACTCTGTCGAAGACTTTGCTAAAGTCGAGATATACCACATCATAATTGTGCCCCTCGTCCACCGATTCAAAAACTGATGAAAAGAATGTTAATATATTAGTTAGACAAGAACGTCCGCTTGTGAAGCCATGCTGGGAATCATTGATCAATAGGTGCTTCTCCAGGTGATTTCGAATAGAGCTTGAAATGATTGCTTCCAGTAATTTGCCTACTATTGATGTTAGACTGATTGGGCGGTAGTTAGAGGATAGTGATCTATCCCCCTTCTTGAAAATCGGTATTACATTCGCTATCCTCCAGAATTCTGGTACTACACCTGTTTTTAAGGACATGTTAAACAACTTTGCTAAGGGCCTACTAAGCTCTTCCTTACATTCCTTTAATACTCTGGCAAATATCTCATCGGGACCAGGTGACTTATTAGGCTTTAGTTTGTCTAATTGCTTACTAACATCGTTACTAGTCACTACTATCTCGCTTAATTTGTTTTCTTCACTATCTCTGAATAAAGTCGGTGCCTCGGGTATCATGTTTAAATTTTCGGTGGTGAAAACTGTTGAAAAATATTTATTCAAATTATTGCTCATTTCTCTGTCGTTATCAGTGAGCTCGCCGGTGTCTGACCGTATTGGTCCAATCTTTTCTCGTGTTTTAGTTTGATACATTTGGTAAAATCCTTTGGGGTTTGTCTTCGCCTCCCTTGCTATCCTTACCTCATTATTCCTCTTTGCTTTCCTTATCTCGGTTTTAACCCTACTCGCCAATACCCTATAATAGTCCCGGAGGTGAATTTCGCCATGATTTATCCTTCTACCTATAGCCTTCCTTTGGCCAATGATGTTCTTTAAATTATTATTTCTCCATTTAGGGTCATTGTTGTCTGACCTGAGTTTTTTGTATGGTATGTTCTGCCTTTGTGCATTAAGTAACTCACTATTTAAATTGTCGTGGAACTCGGCAATCTCAGATCTCGTTATCAGGTCGGTGTCATCTGTCAGGTTCACGGCCAAGCGCGACACCCCCTCTCTCAGCTGCCTCTTTAAACTGTCAAAGTTCGCCCTTCTGAAATCTGGTACTTTAGTGGAATTTTCCTTACGTCTGCCCTGAAAATCTAACTGGAATCTAATTTTTTGGTGATCTACAAGCAACAGTTCTTTTTGCCTATCCAGAGTATACAGTGTGTCATTTACATTCAAGGGAAGGATTAAAAGTCATGCATTAAATTTATGCTGCTTTAGCATAGGTATGTGGATAAGGATAGCATTGTGCGCGAGAGCTGACTCCAACAGAGGATAATAGTATTCCATCTGATGATCCCTGAAAATTGGAGTTAAATGATACGTCAACTTGGCAATCTGCAATGCTTCAAGAAGAGTCTTCACAGGCACAAGCTTTGCATCCGCACTAACCCTGCATCCACGATGCTGTCGATTAGTTCAATGTTCATACGATCCCCTAACTTAGCTACATCATCGGCAGTCACTGTGCCAAACGAAGTGCAATTGATAAGACCCACCAAATTAAACAATCCTTATATACTATATGTTCACCACGTCCTGTACACTGAAAACGCGTCCAAGGGGTGCAACAAGCGCACCTGGCTTGAGGACTTCTGTGGACATATCTGTCAACACAACGGTGCCACAAAGCAGTAGGAGCAGCACCCTCATGATCCTAGCCATTCCATACGAAATTTTTATTCGTTTATTGTTTGCTTGCAGAACGAAGTTTCATACAATATTCATTAAGCACACTCTGCTTCTGTACTGTCTGCAAAGAGGTGTTTATAACATTATTACCATCTATGTTCATGGGCCTTCTTAAGCCGATCCGCATGCACGACATCTGCAATGTGTGTATTAGGTTTCCAAATTTTAAATTTGCTGCCCGCTTCTTTGGCGATAATGCGGAATGGACCCGAAAATTTAGCCGAAAGCTTGGAGTTCCGTTCAGGTTCTCTTACCATAACAGCATCGCCTATCTGTAACACGACAGGTTTAGCTAGTTTATGTTGCTTCATAATCATTTCAGCGCATGACGCGGCTAAATGTGTTCTTACTTGGCCATGAATATCCGCAAAAACATGGATTTGTTTTGCCGCGAAATCATCCATATTATAAACAGGGCCAGGCTTGCCTGTAAGTACATCATAAGGCAGACGTTTGTCTGTACCATAGACAATGTAGGAGGGTGATTTGCCCGTAGAGCTATTAATCGACCCATTAATAGACGGTGCAACCTGCGGTAACCAATCTTCCCATGTGTATTGCAAATCACACAAAATCGGGCGAAGTATCTCTAGGATCTTGTGATTGGTTCTCCCAACAAGGCCATTAGCTTGTGGATGATAGGCTGTTACAAAACTTTGTTGTATTCCATATTGGGCACATATTTGTGCTAGCAGCTGATTCTTGAACTCTGTCCCATTGTCTGAGAGAAGAACTTTAGCCGTTGTATATGGACATATTGGATTCATCACTAAGGCATAGGCCACAGATCGGCTGTTTTATCCTTCAGTGGGACTAAAACCACAAATCTAGAAAAATGATCCACACACACACTGGGACGTACGAGGATCCCTGATGACCCCTCGGAAGTTGTAACAAGTCTATAGCGACTGTGTCAAACGGACGGTCTGGTGTAGGATATTGTAGAATCGGTGCCGGTGACCTTGTAGAACCCTTATGTTGAGCACATGACAAACACTTAGCAATGTGCAGTTCTATATCTTTCTTCATTGTGTTCCAGAAATATTTATTTCTGATTTCCGCCAAGCACTTGTCACGTCCTTGGTGACCTGCCTGCGGAACATCGTGGAACAACGTTATAATCGTTTCACACAACGTGTCAGGTACGATTATTTGAGTGGAAGAATTAAATTGGGAAGTTTAACATCCTCTCCCTATTTTAAAGCAAAAATGGCTGCTGACCATAACGGGTGGCGTTGTTGCTCATCCTCTAGTTGTGAAAGAGTGAACGTTGATACAGGCATCACTGGTGCTATATTTCTAGACACAGCGTCGGCGACTTCATTCGCTCTTCCCGGTAAATACCTAAACTCGGGGTTAAATTCTTGAATTGTCAGATACCAGCGTGCTAATCTGCCTGATAGATTTCTGCCATGGAACAGTTCTGTTACTGCCGCATGATCCGTAAACACAGTTATCTTATAACCAAAGATAATGTCTTTAAACTTCTTCAGTGCCCACACAACGGCTAACGTCTCTAAATGCGTTTCTGAATAACGTGTTTCAGCATCAATAAGTTTACGGCTTGCAAAAGCAATCACTCTAAACTTTCCTCTCAAATCCACTTGCATGATTACAGCTCCGATTCCTTGTCCAGAAGCGTCAGTACACAGAGTGAAAGCTTGAGTGTAATCAGGGAATGTCAGAACAGGGGCATTGGTAAGTGCTATCTTCAATGCCGCAAAACTATTTTCGTGTTCAGCATCGCACGCAAACATTGCATCTTTCTTTAGTAACCTTGTTAAGGGTGACGCTATTGTTGCATAGTTCTTAATAAAAGAACGATAATATCCAGATAAACCAAGGAAACTACGCACTTGATCAACCGATGTAGGACATAGAAACTGAGACACAGCTTTAACTTTATCATCAACTATATGTATGCCCTCACCGTCAACTACATGACCAAGGAAATGGATTCTGGATTTTAAAACCTCACATTTCGAAAGTTTAATCTTAAGACCTGCTGTGGAAAGTTTTTCTAACACTTCACACAGTTTAATCAGATGGGTAACGACATCCTTACTGACTACTATGAGATCATCCAAATAAGCACAGACTGTGGTACCAATCAATCCGGCAAACAGGGTGTTGATCATTCTTTGAAACGTCAGTGGAGCATTCCTGAGACCAAAAGGCATTCGCAGAAACTCAAATTGGCCCAAAGGGGTACTAAAAGCCGTAACCTCTCGTGATTTCTCATCGAGTGGTATTTGCCAATACCCGCTAAGCAAATCTGGTTGCTAAACACAGCATTATCCTTGCCTAAGGACTGTAATATATCACTCAAGACAGGCATAGGGTACCTATCAGGGATAGTATTTTCAATAACGCGCCTAAAATCAATAACTGGGCGCCAACCGCAATCCTTCGTTGGGACTAAGAATAAAGGGCTATTGAAAGGAGATTTAGAATGTGTGATAACCTTCTCATCCAACATATCTTGGACCATACCCTGAACTACAGTGCACTGGCTATGTGGTAGTCGGTAAGCTGGTATGTAGATTGGATTTGTGCCCTCCTTTAATGATATGCTATGGGAAGTTAAATCTGTGTGTCCTAGCTCTTCCCCTGGCAAGTCTACAATGTTTCTGTAGTCGGCAAGCAACTCTTAAGAGTCGTGTCTTGCCTTGAGGATGATCAATCACCTTAACATGTGGTGCTATTTGATCTATCGTCTCCTGCCTAGTTTGTTGGGATTGAGAAACAATACTACCAACTGGAAATTGTGTAGGCCGTAATACAATATTGTTGTGATATACTAGAAAATCACATAAATAACATCCCTCTTTCAATATCCTAGGAACGCCTGTTCTGTTGAGAACTAGAACGTCTGTTAGACCAGCAGGTCTAATCGTGCTCAACGTCGATTCGCACGATAAACCCTTAACCTTGCACGTTTCTGGGAGACATACTACATCAGTTCCCGTATATCCGTCGGTAATTCTACAGTGGCTTTGGTGAA
Organism: Homarus americanus; assembly: GCF_018991925.1. Classification (NCBI taxonomy): domain Eukaryota; kingdom Metazoa; phylum Arthropoda; class Malacostraca; order Decapoda; family Nephropidae; genus Homarus; species Homarus americanus. The sequence continues at coordinate 13,680 of NW_024737677.1, forward strand.
TTCCTCATTCTGATAATGAAGCGCACTCTTTAATATCGCAGGTACAATCTTCCAACTCTTGCTGCTATAATCACGCTGGGAAAGTGAGTGTGTGAGGTCTGGGGCTTGCTTCGACACATTATCCGCCTTCCTCTGAATGGGAATGGTGGACAACACTTTCGACCTTGCTGAGAGCAATGGTGCAGAATGACGCATAGCGTTGTAGGAAACACCTTTAAACGTAATAGCATTATTACGTGGACGAACATCTATACTATTTGTTCTTTGTGTTGGGAGACCAATTAATCCATCAGCTGGCAAATTAAATTGCTGGACCACATAAAAGTCTGCATAGAAGGTAATACCACGTCTTGAAAGTCTTAGTGGTAAAGTCACCATTCCTGCAATGCTCAGCTGCGTGCCGGATACTACTTCGAGATCGGCATCAGAAGGCCTCCATAAGAAATCTCGGTGAGGGAATCTACGTTGTAACTCTTGATAGGATGTCAAGGCTAAAACATTTGCACATGCACCCGTATTAATATCCAGAACCAATCTGATATCTCCAACTCTCACCGGTACTGACAACACTTCCGTCTTACCGAGCGCCGCTATTAAGGAAACTGCCACAGAAGTTTTGTTGCTAGTAGGTACCAATGTACCTATCCTTCCTCGTTTCTTGACACTCGCTGGCCTTCCCCGACTTCCTATACTGATAACGACGCGCTTTACGCTGCTGTGTTACCTAGGGTACTCCTGAATCCACTCTCCTGGCTTTGAGCATTTTGTCACACTCATCCGTGTTGTGAGTTGTTGACTGATGGAATGCACACCACAAAACTGTTGACGGTCCAGGTGAAGACGTAGTCTTGGCCGCCTCCGTGTATGTCTTGGGTGCTCCCTGTTTCTGCTGATAGCCGGTGGGGGGATGGCTTCTCTCCTTTACTCTAACACCACCACCTTGGAGCTGGTAACAATCATCGACTGTATGACATCTCTTATTACAATGGGTACACCTCAATGACTGTCGATGTTTGTTACCTGCATCGTAATTACCCTGGTGATGAACTTTGTGCTGAACCAAAGGCTGCATTGGCGCTACCGGTGTAGGCTTCGTAGCTTTGTAATTACGTGCTGTCAGAGGTTTAGACGTCTTTGGTGAAACCTTGTTAGCGTAATCTATCATCGTGGTAGGCGGTATAAACTCCACTTCCTGGGCTCGACAATAGATGGGATCACGAGCCGCCAACAGGAAACTAATCAGTTCTATCAAAGTTTCCACTTTTTCTGGGGACATCTTACCAACGTCATCATACCACTTCCATCCCCGGAAGGTTGCTTCCATATCTTGTCTGACCGCTCCAGCAATGGAGACAGCCCCCATTGGTGTTTCTGCGTGTACCACAGGTGCTAAGTGATCAAGCCATCGAAAAACCCAATGTAGCTGGCCCAAGTGGGACCCAGACTCAAATATACCAATTAGAGCCCGTTTGAAATTTTCATAATTTGGGTCCGCCAGTCCATACGCAGTTAGGTGCGTACTCGCAAAGGAATTCTGCGGATGTGGGAACGAACGAACGCTTTTTTATCATGATCATCCGTAATCTGTACGTTGCACATCGTATCTTCGCATGTCCTAATGAAATGGGTTATTCTGTAATCATCCTGACCCGTGAAATCACGTACCTGATCCCCACGTGGTAACACGTGAACAACATTTGAGGGGTTAGTCGACATATTAGCGTTAGAAGCAGGCATTCCACTAAACTTACTTCAAACTGAAGGCTCTGTCAAAGGGGGAGGTAAGGTTCATGTATCAGACACACTGCAACCCGGAGGTAAGGTTCATGTATCAGACATACTGCAACCCGGAAGAGGAGAAAGAACAGCCTGTTTATGATCAGGCGAGGGACTATATTGTTTACCTGACCGTAGGGTTCGACGGTTTAATTCGTCAGATGAATGATCTCTTATATCCTCACTGCTTTTAACAGAACTGTCTAACTGCGTTTGCGCTTGTGTTTCTGGCTCACCTACTAACTCAGTCTCTTCAGTAGAAATTTGAACTGGGGCATCTACACATGAATCGTCACTATAATGCTCCGTCAATTCATCAATGGCCCAAGACGATGGCTTTAAAAATTTCTCCATTAAACGTCTATCGGGTCATACTAAGACTTACATAAATGTCAACACACTTGCCTCACATTTACAGTACCTGATATAAAATACTCAGAAATATATTAAGTCAGTACGTATTAAAACATGTAAGGAACTTATATAAATTGATATAACTTACAGGTGTCCTATCAATGTGGAGATATGTCATCGAATATGTAAATGTGTGTATATATTTAATGAACACCAAATACCTATCGACTTAGTCGGATGTCTTCATAGAAAACGTGATCCGTCCTGCTTGTCTCCTCACAGCTGATCCCAGGTGGGGTGTGGTGGGTTGGTTGCCTTCGCCAGCCCTTTCAAGGTCAGGGTGGGTGTGTGTAGGTACTGCCGTCTCGTCCTCGTTGCTTAGCAACCAAGAGTTCCAAGATGGCGATGGGCGACGGGGAGTCCATTCACCAAAGTGTTGAGTGCTGGGTTTTGAAGTCTTCGGTCACCTGCTCACTGATGAGAAGTATCTTGTTCTGAGTGCCCAAACCTTTTGAAGCCCTGTATATAAAAGGACTCACTGAGAGCACTCAGATAATTGTACAATCTTCAATCACGACAGCCCAAAACATTTTTCTTAAACAATGGTGAAAGAACCTGTGGTGCCAAACCTTGAAACTTGTAGGTATGTGGCACCACTGTACGCTGGTACTCAGAACGCCCAGTGCTGACTAAGGAAGTTCTTTGTGCCACTGCTTGTTGCCAGACAGGAGTGTTGTCAACTTTCCATCGGATAGAAAGTCTTCAATTACTCAGAATCGGTTATTGGGAATAATTCTGCACCGTCTTTGGGCGACAGAATGAGTCACTCAACTATAATCGTCTCACTACGGGATATATCACTACACTTGGAACTTCTATGTAACAAGTCACTGTTTCTTTGTTTGTCTTGTTTCGGAAAACACTGATGACTTGTTATGTAGAATGTGTATTCACACCGGAACTTAGTATCCGTTACCACTGCTGCTACCATGTCATAGCCTGTTAACTGTGAGGTTCTGTCGAAGTTAACTAGGTTGGAATGTTTATATTTTATTGGGTATTTGTAGCAAAACCCAAGTTGTCTGTTATCCATTTATTCAGGAACAACTAAGACAATTCCAAAGTGTAAATCAGCCGTAACTTATCACTGTAACTATGAATGTTAAGAGAAGGACGGAGGCTATGTAAATAGACCTGCTTAAAGACGTCCTTTCTATGTGAGGCGTTGAGGGAGAGTGTGGCCTCAGGGTGTCATTGCCCCGATCGCCCGGCTCTTTCAAATGCTAACCTAAGCTGTCTCTGGCCACACCTTATAAGGAAGGGTGCCGACCAGATGCCATCAAGATGAATCCTCATAGCTAGTGGAAAGTTACAGGGGATGATTATGTATATAAATCAATATGTAATTAAATCATTTATATAATCTTTCTGTTGATGAAACAGGGGCCATTACAATCCAAGTGAAACGTTTCCCCCTATACGCTGACATCGAAGATGCGCGTAACTGTAATTCTAGTATACTCAGTATATGTCGACATTACCGGGGGAAGACTCCACAAGCTGCTGCCATTGTCAAGTGGAAGAGAGAATGCCCAACCACTGTGAAAGCCCACCCACTCTTCCCTCCACTTTATGCAGAATCCTATCACCCTGGGCCTGCATTTTGTGTTTTCTGTTCTCATTGGGGTCACACCTTTACTGCCTGCTCCCGACGTGATCGTCCCACATGTCGCTTCTGTTCACATAACCATAACTCCGCCGTCTGTGCCCAGAAAATCAAAGACCACCTTAATAGGGGTGGTGTGGGCTAATGTAGTTGATCCAAGGTGTTGTAACTGTGGCGGCCGGCACAATGCTGACTCACGGCAATGCCCCAATAGCCCGTCTGTGCCAGGGGAAAAGTCTCCCCGAATGCCGCGGCTACCCGAACGCCCCTTCTGCAATCTACCAGGCCACATCCCTGTGCGTCCCCTCTGTCTCCAGCAACGCCTTCATCAACAACACCTGCCCCTGCCTGGCCTCACCTGGCTGCAACACAACAGTCCCGGCCGTCTCCTAACTCAACTACTACTGGGCCTCCTCCCCGTCTCTACTCTAACGCTGTCAGGCCTTGTGCTCCCACCGGTGCCCCCCCACAACCCCCCTCCAGCGACATGACACAGATCATATCCCTCTTCCAAGAATTTACCAACCGTATTGAAAAACTCTTTGCTACACTCTGTACCACCATCTGCAACCTACTCTTGCCCTCTGTTGCCACCCAGTCACTCATATCTTCTGGTTTGACACAAGCTGGTAGTCCCCCTGTGAGCCCGTCCTGCTCACGGCCTACTCCACCGCCGGCGGCCTTCACTAGTGGTGTAGCGCCTACCGGGCCTGCCGTGGTGTGTCCTGCTGCCCCCAAGCGAAGTCCTGCCTCATCTTCACGACACGTGGTGCCTCAACCTGTCCACCCACCGCAAGCTGCGACCGCTACTGTGCCTGTGCTGTCTCCACCAGGGCTACCTTTTGGACCTGAGGACACCACCCCCAGCTACCCGTACCCCACTGGCATGTCGACGAACGCCTTCACAATCACACTAAAAGGTATGTGCCTCAATATTGTCAATGCTTATGTGCCTCCCTCCACCCCTACTGTACCTGTCTCACCACACCATATCACCTCCACCCCCACTGTACTTCGCCACGCCATGTACATTGGCAACCCTGAGCCTGGCAGCACTGTTTGTAAACTTTGTGGTCAACCGACTCTCACACCCTCTCTCACTACATCCTCACTTGCCCTATGACTCCCTTCTACAGGTCTCCAGCCGTTACCAACACCTCTTCCCTCCCTGACCAGATATCCCTCCTCCTAGTGACAGGCCTGGCACGTGACATTATTTGGGACCTGCCACACTTTGCCATAAACAGGTAAATTTTACGGGGAATTTTCCCCCCACACACTCATCATTCTGTCACTTTATGTAACTTAATGATAAAACCCATGATGCTTCAGGCTTTTACGCCCTTAATGCATGAGTCATAAAGGCAAGCATGAACTCCGCATGCTTCCCAGATGGGCGCTGTAAAGGCTTCTACGCCTCACCTTGCAAAGGATGTAAGGGGGTGCCCAATAAACTAGCATTCTCGGGGGCAATCTAAAATCTAAATCTACTACTACTCGTTGGTGAGCTCTGGGGTGACTCGAGAGACCGATACGGGACCGGCAGGGCCATCCATAGATGTTGCACATGTGGAGGGATACATCTGGTGCTGGAGGGGCGGCGGCAGCGTCTTACCGGCGCTACTCTTATCTGCCTCGGTATGCAGTCGAGCTAACTCGAAAGTATTAACAAATTCTCGTGTGGTGCACCTCTAAGCATTATGGTGTGGAGTGATTGTCTCCCAGGTAAGGAAGTTGATTTGGCACCCTTTTCCGTTGCCTGCCAGCGTTTCCTCTACTCTCGTCCATGTAGGTAACATGGCCAGTCCAGTGTATTTATTCATGGATAATGGTAACCTCGATGCTCCTACAGTTCGTTTCAGCGAGAATACTGGCATTTGTTCTCTTGTCTTCCGGCGAACTCGGATAGAACGTAGACTACGTTGGTGAACGTTTTGAAGTGCCTTGGGGTGCCTCCTGTATGTGACCCATTTATTGTTGCCATATAGCAGGGTGGGGAGGACCACTGCTCGATATACGTGCAGCTTTGTAGATAATTTCAGCACCCTACAGCTCAAGACACGGGTAGGGAGTCTGCCAAAGGCTAGAAATGCGCATCTCATATAAAAGATTGTTTATGCTTTAACAAAGTTATGGACGCAAAAAAAAGAAAAAGGTAAAAGAGAACACTTGACCATGTGTGCCATGAGGCGATACTCGACAGAAAGACATCGTCGACATGTTCACTTTCTGTAGGGATGTGGATGTTTCTTTCTGCACTTCCAACAGTACGAAGTTGGGTGGACCTGGTTGTGTTTTGGAGATTAACGGGGTCAAGTTTGATAGGAGGATATACGATCGTGGTACGATTGTTACCAGACAGTAGGTTGTTGGAGGGATTCATCGTGGTACAAAGTACTGTTTTTCGTTCCTGTTAAAGCTAGGGATAGAGAGACTTTTTTGAATATCGTCAAGGAGTGGGTACTTCCAGGTACCCATATTATAAAACACTGTGGGGAGGGCTACCTTGACGTGAAGAACCACAGGCACCAGCATTCCACAGTAAATTATAGTCAAACCTTTGTTGACCCAGATACTGGTGCTCACACTTTGTTGACCCAGATACTGGTGCTCACACTTTGTTGAACCTGATACTGGTGCTCACACTTTGTTGACCCAGATACTGGTGCTCACACTTTGTTGAACCTGATACTGGTGCTCACACTTTGTTGACCCAGATACTGGTGCTCACACTTTGTTGAACCTGATACTGGTGCTCACACTTTGACCCAGATACTGGTGCTCACACTTTGTTGACCCAGATACTGGTGCTCACACTTTGTTGAACCTGATACTGGTGCTCACACTTTGTTGAACCTGATACTGGTGCTCACACTTTGTTGAACCTGGTACTGGTGCTCACACTTTGTTGAACCTGATACTGGTGCTCACACTTTGTTGACCCTGATACTGGTGCTCACACTTTGTTTAACCTGATACTGGTGCTTACACTTTGTTGACCCAGATACTGGTGCTCACACTTTGTTTAACCTGATACTGGTGCTTACACTTTGTTGACCCAGATACTTGTGCTCACACTTTGTTGACCCAGATACTGGTGCTCACACTTTGTTGAACCTGATACTGGTGCCCACACTTTGTTGACCCAGATACTGGTGCTCACACTTTGTTGACCCAGATACTGGTGCTCACACTTTGTTTAACCTGATACTGGTGCTCACACTTTGTTGAACCTGATACTACTGCTCACACTTTGTTGACCCAGATACTGGTGCTCACACTTTGTTGAACCTGATACTGGTGCTTACACTTTGTTGAACCTGATACTTGTGCTCACACTTTGTTGACCCAGATACTGGTGCTCACACTTTGTTGAACCTGATACTGGTGCCCACACTTTGTTGACCCAGATACTGGTGCTCACACTTTGTTGACCCAGATACTGGTGCTCACACTTTGTTGACCCAGATACTGGTGCTCACACTTTGTTGAACCTGATACTTATGCTCACACTTTATTGACCCAGATACTGGTGCTCACACTTTGTTGAACCTGATACTGGTGCTCACACTTTGTTACTACTCCACTTTGTTAGGATACTGGTGCCTCACTTTGTTGATCCTGATACTGGTGCTCACACTTTGTTGAACCTGATACTGGTGCTCACACTGCTCACTTTGTTGACCCAGATACTGGTGCTCACACTTTGTGAACCCTGATACTGGTGCTTACACTTTGTTGAACCTGATACTGGTGCTCACACTTTGTTGAACCGGATACTGGTGCTCACACTTGGTGCTCACACTTTGTTGAACCTGATACTGGTGCTCACACTTTGTTGACCCTGATACTGGTGCTCACACTTTGTTTAACCTGATACTGGTGCTTACACTTTGTTGACCCAGATACTGGTGCTCACACTTTGTTTAACCTGATACTGGTGCTTACACTTTGTTGACCCAGATACTTGTGCTCACACTTTGTTGACCCAGATACTGGTGCTCACACTTTGTTGACCCAGATACTGGTGCTCACACTTGTTGAACCTGATACTGGTGCTCACACTTTGTTGACCCAGATACTGGTGCTCACACTTTGTTGAACCTGATACTGGTGCTCACTTTGTTGACCCAGATACTGGTGCCCACTTTGTTGAACCTGATACTGGTGCTCACACTTTGTTGAACCTGATACTGGTGCTCACACTTTGTTGACCCTGATACTGGTGCTCATTCACACTTTGTTGAACCTGATACTGGTGCTCACACTTTGTTGACCCAGATACTGGTGCTCACACTTTGTTGAACCTGATACTGGTGCTCACACTTTGTTGACCCAGATACTGGTGCTCACACTTTGTTGAACCTGATACTGGTGCTCACACTTTGTTGAACCTGATACTGGTGCTCACACTTTGTTTAACTCTGATACTGGTGCTCACTTTGTTGACCCAGATACTGGTGCTCACACTTTGTTGACCCTGATACTGGTGCTTACACTTTGTTGAACCTGATACTGGTGCTCACACTTTGTTGACCCAGATACTGGTGCTCACACTTTGTTGACCCAGATACTGGTGCTCACACTTTGTTGACCCAGATACTGGTGCTCACACTTTGTTGACCCAGATACTGGTGCTCACACTTTGTTGCCCCAGATACTGGTGCTCACACTTTGTTGACCCAGATACTGGTGCTCACACTTTGTTGACCCAGATACTGGTGCTCACACTTTGTTGACCCAGATACTGGTGCTTACACTTTGTTGACCCAGATACTGGTGCTCACACTTTGTTGACCCAGATACTGGTGCTTACACTTTGTTGACCCAGATACTGGTGCTTACACTTTGTTGACCCAGATACTGGTGCTCACACTTTGTTGACCCAGATACTGGTGCTCACACTTTGTTGACCCAGATACTGGTGCTTACACTTTGTTTAACCTGATACTGGTGCTCACACTTTGTTTAACCTGATACGTTCTGATGTTAACCGTCTTCTCCACCGTTACATTTTTTTACAGTTCCATCTACAAAGAAGAGAATAAAAATAGTTCACAGGGACTTGTGATCATTTCTGTGGACTGAATACAGGTTGATGCTGTTTTCTCCCATCACCCTCCTTTTTGTATGTATCTGACATATTTTTAATTTTTATACACATCCTTAGTGTTGTGGCAAAAGGTAAAAATCCCAATTTGAAGACTACCTTATGCTTCTCAGGTGAGATATATGATGCAGAAAACAGTCCCTTTCTAGATCGCTATACGGAGGCACTGGAATAAGTTACTGGATGATTTGGAGTAACCAATAGTTTCATTAAGTCTACAGCTTAGCTCATTCAGGAACGTCAGAGCATTGGTGCCCTAGCCTGAGGTCCTCTACTTTGCCTCCTCTTGATTTTCTCTTGAACTGGCTTTTCCTTCCCATTTCAGGTGCACTCTGAGAAAGATGAATTGGTACAAGGGTGAAAAACTTGTATATTCTACATCTTTATCATTCTCTTAGTGCGGCAATGTAATTCTGTCTTGTCACAGTGCTTGTTGTCGTTCTCGGCACCCTTGTATCCAGTGTGGATATAGGCCACAAGATGAAGGCTATTCTTGCACGGAGTACCTGTGTGTCGAAGCGAGTGCCTAAGTTAGAGTTTCAGGAGGCTAGTACAGAACCCCCAGCATGAGGGGTTCTCACCGGTTACAGAAGACCCCTATCCAAGTCATCTGATGTCTTATCAAACTTGTCCAAGTCGTCGGTCTAGACTTTAGCTGCGTGAGACGCCACGTTCCATAAAACCTAGGCAGTTGGCTCCTGCATTCGTTCTAATGTGTATCATAATTATTATTTTCAGTGTTCTCCACCACTACTACCTTCTCCTCCTTGGAAACATCCTGGTGCTGCTTCACCCAGCATTGTAATTTTCTAATGCTTGTGTTCCTTGTGGTCTTAAGTCCTGCTTCAGTTAGTCATTGAATATCACCACCATTCATTCTAGTTCTTAGCTGCTGTTCTTCCTCACTCAGTTAAACCAACTCTTGTTTCCTCTTTTTCTGAAGCCTACGATACCCAGTGCTGCTTCCCTCGGTTCTAAGCTTAACTCTCCCTAGGCTTCCTACACCTCCATAGCTTATCCTCCTGCTAGTAATTCATGTCTCATCTGGTATTGTTTCTCTGTCTACCGGTTCTTTAACTTTTCCACGTCTGACTATATATTATTCTGTTGCACAACCTATGCCTCTAATTTCACTCTTATCGTCCTCATTACTAACCTGTTGTGTGTAGGTACCCAGCTTTTATGAACATTAAGCTCCATAAGACATTAAACTACGATTTCTATGTAAATATAACCTGGCTTTGTTGAGCGAAAAACCAACGAGAGGACGTCTTTACACACACACTATTAGGTAAAGGAAAATAGATCAACAAGAAGTACCTAACAACCTCCAGTCCCTACTTGGCCAAACCTTTCTGAACATTAAAATTTACATTAAATGTAGAAAAGAAACTGGTGTCACAATTAACTATAACTTAAAGACGGAGGAACCTGGGAAGCACGATGTGCCACCCACTGAAATTTAACAGCTTGAGGCCAATATTTATTACTATATCTAAGCAAGCACGAATCATTGAATATAAGAGTGATACAACAGCAAGTTTATTAAGATATATAACAATAACAAGTTTAAGAATTATAATGGTCAGATATAGAGATAAACTAAGAACAAAGTATCAAAAAACAACATGGTTTTATGAAGGTAAATGGGACAAGAAACTTTATATTTGTCTTATGAAAGATAAAGGATCTGTGGATCTATATCTTTGTTTCATACACTATGGAAAGGCTTTCTATAAAGCGAAACGTGAAATATTTTTATGTTAGAAAAATTAAATGTGGAAGGAATGGACTTAAGTTTTATAATATTATTAATATATTCATGAAGCAGCAGTGAAGAAACATGACAACAGAATATTGGAGTGAGACTTGGATGTGTATTGTCTCTGGGTTTGTTTTAAGTCTATAGAGAAATGATTATACAATAGGTGAAAGAGTTGGAAAATGTAAAATAAGGCGTGCCAACTGAGGTGTTCTTCTCCAAGCATCCTAAAAAGTTATCTGTCAGCAGCAACATTTGAGGTCACTGTGATACTGCGTTTTGTAAAGGGTTTAAGAAAGTGATAATAACCCACCATTTTGTATAAAATCGGTGTTTAATATCTGCCACAACCATAAGGGCATACTTTCGCGAGCTGGGATAATGCAGATGGTATATTTTCCATTCACCTTCAAACAGTTCTTATTACTTACAGAATACATATAAATAAACACAAATACTATCCTCCAACTTTCCCTTCACAACCCCCATTTGCTCTTACATATAATATAATACCTACTGGCGGCTACACCATCTTCCTCCTCCCTCTTACTCATACATTATATAATACCGGCACTTAAAGTGTCCCGATTCCCCCTAATGGAGAGACACTGTGGGTAGCTGACTGAGACAGCCCGACGAAGCTCCAACCAGCTATTATTGATGAAGCGATTTGTCAGTGTGTCTGGGACAGACGTCTTGCCCTTCACACACCTCGCTTCATGTTACATCCATCCATATATATATATATATATATATATATATATATATATATATATATATATATATATATATATATATATATATATATATATATATATATATATATATATATATATATATATATATATATATTTCATGTAGATCCAGAATGAAAACGTGGATAAGGTAAATCGTGATGAAATTAGACAGTGATGTACATTTCTAACCTAACACTTCCTGAATATATGGGTGGAATTACATACATGTGAGGTAGCACGAAAGTTTTTCACAGTATTGTTAAAATCGTTTTTTCTCCCGAGACTGTCTGGTGGGACCTCCTCCTTCCCTCTGCTCACGGCTGCTTCTCTCACTTTCTTTTTTGTAGAGAAAGGATGGGTGAAAGAAGATTAGAGGTGGGGGAAGGAAGTTATAGTTCGAAAATTGAAGAAATTTAGGAGGAGGTAAGAGAGGGCGGGCTGACCGCCTAGCTAAGCTAATAGTGTGTTAGGGTTGTGTCATGGGTTAGTTATTGTCTGTCGGTACAGGCACTAGACAGCCTACCCTGTCCCATATATGGGTGTTTTAAGGGCCTTATTTCATATTCCGCCGACCCTACTGGCGGGTGCTGGTCTAGGGAGGTTGTCTATTGCCTGGCCGTGTAGATCGGGGGTGGTAATGGACCTATTGAGATTTGGTAACTTTTTGGGAACCATGTATGGTTGTTGTCGTTATCTGGTGGGAGTCTTTGAAGGAGTTCTTGCTCTGATCGTTCTATCTTTTGCCACATTCTGACATCCTCTCCAGCGAAGTCGGTCAATGAACTGAGTGGTTCTCTCCGCCCCCGGGTGTTACTAACTCCCCCATTCTAAATGGTTCATTATTCTCGTATTAGGTGTTTCTACCTGGTACGGATATATTTATATATGCTCTTTAAGCTCTTTAATAATTTACAAACGTTAATTTAATTAAAATCAAACCCTCACACAATTTTGCCGGCTCACAATAAGTGACGTCACACCTTGTTTGTTGTTCGTGTGTTAACTTCAAATACCGGAGTTATGTGGTGTTTTGTTTCGCTCAAAATTTGTTTATATCACGTTTAACACCTTTTGGTTATTTTGAGAGGTTAATAATCAAATCTTTGTAATTCCAGGAAAATTAATTCAACCCAGTGGATGGTCTGAGACGTCCCCCTCACTCGGCTTGCACACATCCTTGTCTTCATCGGTCAGTCGTGTCTCTGGCACCCCGAAGTCGATGTTGGGAGGAGAAGTACACTACACTATACACTTTCTTAGAACAATCGGTATAATACTGGGTAAATCCTGCCTTATAGCTACTTAAATCTGGCCAAAAAAATATCTCAGAACCCCCCTCCCCAAACACACATACACACACATCACAGTGTCAGTCTAATATTGAGTGAATAGTTCTCCATATTCTCGTTGTTGTGAGTCTCTCCGTCACAGTGACACACTCTTTAACCTAAAAAATGATTCATTTTAGTTGGTGTGTGAGACAGGTGTCCAGTGTCTCCATCATGGTTGTTGTCATTCCTCGTAGTAAAATATATAAAAAAAATAATGCTTTTCAGTTCTAACATTTCTTTTCGTCTCCTCGCTCCAATAATTCGCCCAGTTTCCTTAAACAACAACAAAAAATATTCTTGTTTCACAAACCTTCCTTTCTCGTGAAAGAATTCACTGAGTGTCCACAGCCAAAGTTGATATATATCGAGAGAGTCAATCGATAACTAAGGTATTTTTAGTCCCCTTCTGCTCTTCTGAAAAACAGACCGCTGTCCTGTTCAGGAACATTATCACCCCAGGGAGACGAAGCCATGTGAGGGATGGAGGGGGGGAGGAGGGAAGGAGAGAGGAATGCAGGGAGGGACTGAAGAAGGGAGGGAGGGATGGAGAGATGAATTTAGGAGGAAAAGAGGGAGAGAGAAAGGGAATAAGGGACCCATGAGATGTTATGCTGCTGTGGTGACGTGGTTGACTTAACGGCTGCTTTTATCTGGCACAACATCTGGATACATTGTTCTGGTCTCTCATTAGTAAAGCCTCACATTTTATAACAGCCTAAATATTGTACTTCAACAAAGGTACTAGTTTATTTCCCCACTGTATTAAATAAGAGTCATTTATTTGTATTCAACATTTATCCGAAAAAGAAAAAAATATATATGACACTAATAATCTCGCTCTTGTTGGGTCATGGTGAGAGATGGCGATATGTATATTATTTCATCCATTGGGGACTGGGGGAACTCAGGTTAATTATATATATATATATATATATATATATATATATATATATATATATATATATATATATATATATATATATATATATAACAAAGAAGTTTGTCTGTGTGTTTGTGTGTATGTGTGTCCGCAAGAGAATCTCGGAAACCACTTTACAGATCTGTAGTGATGATGGATGGTGTTATATGTAGTGATGATGGATGGTGTTATATGTAGTGATGATGGATGATGTTATATGTAGTGATGATGGATGTTGTTATAAGTAGTAATAATGCGTGGTGTTATATGTAGTGATGATGGATGATGTTATATGTAGTGATGATGGATGATGTTATAAGTAGTAATAATGCGTGGTGTTATATGTAGTGATGATGGATGATGTTATATGTAGTGATGATGGATGATGCTATATGTAGTGATGATGGGTGGTGTTATAAGTAGTAATAATGCGTGGTGTTATATGTAGTGATGATGGATGATGTTATATGTAGTGATGATGGATGATGTTATATGTAGTGATGATGGATGTTGTTATAAGTAGTAATAATGCGTGGTGTTATATGTAGTGATGATGGATGATGTTATATGTAGTGATGATGGATGATGCTATATGTAGTGATGATGGGTGGTGTTATATGTAGTGATGATGGATGATGTTATATGTAGTGATGATGGATGATGTTATATGTAGTGATGATGGATGATGCTATATGTAGTGATGATGGGTGGTGTTATATGAGTGATGATGGATGGTGTTATATGTAGTGATGATGGATGATGTTATATGTAGTGATGATGGATGATGTGTATATGTAGTGATGATGGATGGTTATGGTGATGATGGATGGTGTTATATAGTGATGATGGATGGTGTTATATGTAGTGATGGTGATGGTGTTATATGTAGTGATGATGGATGATGCTATATGTAGTGATGATGGGTGGTGTTATATGTAGTGATGATGGTGTTATATGTAGTGATGATGGATGATGCTATATGTAGTGATGATGGGTGGTGTTATATAGTGATGATGGATGGTGTTATATGTAGTGATGATGGATGATGTTATATGTAGTGATGATGGATGATGTTATATGTAGTGATGATGGATGATGCTATATGTAGTGATGATGGGTGGTGTTATATGTAGTGATGATGGATGGTGTTATATGTAGTGATGATGGATGATGTTATATGTAGTGATGATGGATGATGTTATATGTAGTGATGATGGATGATGCTATATGTAGTGATGATGGATGATGCTATATGTAGTGATGATGGATGGTGTTATATGTAGTGATGATGGATGGCGTTATATGCAGTGATGATGGATGATGTTATATGTAGTGATGATGGATGCTGTTATAAGTAGTAATGATGGGTGGTGTTATATGTAGTGATGATGGATGGTGTTATATGTAGTGATGATGGATGATGTTATATGTAGTGATGATGGGTTGTGTTATATGTAGTGATGATTAGACAATAATTAATAACAGTTTAATGCTAAAAAAAATACTTTGCTGTACCGTTGTAGTGAAAAACATGGTGGAACTAAAATACACCGTTAATAAACTATTGATGGAAGAAGAAGTTTTGGGGACTGAACAGTGAGACAATGTGGAGCCTCCCGGAGGGTGGCGTTCTACCGTTGCCTAGCGGATGAGCCGCCCAGAGGGCGGTGATTCTGCTAATATATATATATATATATATATATATATATATATATATATATATATATATATATATATATATATATATATATATATATATATATATATATATATATATATATATATATAATGAACGACCTCACCAGCAAGGTGAGGTCGTTCATTATATGTTCAAAGTCCGCGTGTTATATGGACTAAAAATGAAGTATATATATATATATATATATATATATATATATATATATATATATATATATATATATATATATATATATATATATATATATATATATATATATATATATATATATATATATATATATATATATATATATATATATATATATATATATATATATATATATATATATATATATATATATATATATATATATATATATATATATATATATATATATAATGTACGAAGACTCTGGTAGTTAATAAATTTCCCTGCAGGTTCAGTCACCATTTCATTAGGCGGATTAATTGAATATTTGATAACACTTACACAATTGACATGACAACATTCAACACAGTATAAATAGTAGGGAGAAAATATGCAAGCATTTTTATATAAAATTATTAATACAAAGTTACCACTAACAATAAGTTATCAATCATCAAAATAATAGAATTATTACAAGGGTAAAAATTAATATACTCAGCTACACTGATACCCTCTACAAATTAAGGTGACAGGTGATCCCGATATCACTCACTCGGGTGTAGTTCCCCCAGTATGTTCAGTTGTTCACTGACACAAACAGGATAGGCAGGGGAGAACGACAGCTGTGAATGTCAGGGAGAGACTGTCACAGAATGCAGTGATGTTCTTTCTTGCCTTTTCGATGAAGTGGAGTGGATTATAGTCCATAAAGACCTGAACATCATGAGTAGGATTTTGGAGATCGCATTCAAACTTCGTAAGGACAGACACGAGAGCTAATCCTTCTTTTTCAACTGTACTATAGTTACACTGATGTCGTTTTAGATTTGGCAAAAAATAATAGGCTGGATGAAGTACCCCGTCAGAATCATCCATTTGCTATAAGAACAAAGCCTAAGCCCTCACTTGAGGAGTCCACATGAAGAATAAATGGCTTATTGAAGTCTGGAGTTTAAAGAACAGGATTGCTTGCTAGTAACTTCTTCAGCTGGTTAAGGTCTTCTTGGCAAGATTGATCCCATTGGAGAGGGACTTTCCACTAGTAAGAGACGTCAGCAGAGCAGTTATAAATGCCCAATTCTTGCAGTACCTCCTATGATGCCCTGCCATTCCAAAGAATCTCATAAGGGACTTGAGGGTTGTGGGTGCTTCAAAGTTAAGGATGGTGTCGTCATTGGCAGTTTTGGATCGACATTGTCCTTGACTCACGATGTGTCCAAGATATGTGAGGGTGGCTTGCCCAATTGGGACTCTGTTGATGGTCATGCCGCCACACCACCCCGTTAAGTACAGGACTGCGGTGTCCCTCGGGACTCATTTAGTTTAAAACTCGGGTTGAAACACGACGACCCTCTGCAAGGGAAGATGTTGTTTAATATTACGGGCGATAACCTCATACTGAAAGTGACCAACTGGTGTACAGAAGGCTAACACTAATTTAGCTCTCTGTTAACCCAATCTGGAAGTATACTTTCTGTAGGTCTATTTTAGTAACATATTTTGCTCGGCCTATGGTATCAACCAGATCGTCAATTAACGGGAGAGGATAAGAATCTGGTATAGTTCATGAACTAAATTTACGATAATCTGTGCAACACCTAGTTCCACCTCCCTCTTTTGGGACCAGTAATATCACCTTTGTCATTACTACACTGACGTGCATAAATCGGATTCCACTATAATTTTTCTCTTACATGGAAATATTAGTCAGTTCCTCATAAAATCGGTCTCTTTCTTCCTCCATATTCTCGCTTCATGGCAAGTAAATACTCACAATAACCTATCACTTACGCGGTGACGCCTCCTTTTCAATATGATCTATAATAATTACCTGAAGGTAGCCATCATGCAACACCACATCTATACCTGTGGTTCATATCATGTTACACACCTAAGATTTTACAATTTTAAGAAGTCCCCAGCCGACCCCTCATTTAACCTTTACTTAGTGTTGTACAAAATCAAATAATCTTGCTTCGTGTCACACTCTGGTTTAACTGACACATAAGATGATTCTCAGAATGTGACCAGGTAGGATGCACATGTAAAGTTACCATCCATTTAAGTAAGTCATTATAATCAACACTCTTCAGAACAAGACTGAGATAAATATATACACAAGTCAATTTTATACATTTACTGAATAAAGTTATGTATGTAAATAATGAGTAAACTTAAAGGTTAAAAAAAGGTCTTCTGCCAACATTCTTCTTCAGTACGAGTCCACCACACAACTTCTCAGCCGGCGTATCTCCGAGGTAACTCACTTCTCTGGCAGTACTGCTCATGTGACACCGTTATTGCCTATGCCTGGCCAATTCTCACCTCGGTCTTCAGGATTCTTCCTGACTCACTCTTCTAAAGAAGTCCCTCCTCAGGGAACACACTTATAGGCTCGTCCCTGTAGTTGTCCCCGCTGCAAACAACAACACGCTCAAGTAATTCTCCACGAATATCCAAGCAGGGCTGTGAAGGTAGTGGGCAGAGGATCAAGTACCAGACAGGTCGGGTGAAAACAGCATATTTAACACCAAGTCCCCGGACTTCCTCACCATACCTGGCAAGGGAGTATTTTGGTGGACTGTTGTGCGACTATGTGAACAGTAGTTTAACCATCGTAATTACGGTCGGGATAGTTTACAACTTAAATTCGTTAATTGCTCTTATTACTAAACTTTGGTTATATAATTTATCACTAATATAATGCTATATAAACTGGAAATTCATAGTAATGTATAAGCGAAGGTATCAACATCAAATCTTCTGTTAAGTTAGGCAGACTGCAAATGAATTTAATCTTTGGACTAACCCATCACTACCTCCATTCTTTCGAGGAACTTAAAATATTTGAAGTAACGAGTTTTATAAGCCTCAAAATAACAATCTAACAATAACTGAATTTTGCGTTACTTTCCCAGAAGAACTATTACTAGTAGCAAAAGCTAAACCTTTCACAATCATCTTTATAACACTTCGTTTAATTCATCGTAACATCAAACACTGACATCAGTCTCATAAACTGATGCTTGATTGTTACGAGAGATTGTGCGAGAAATCGTTACATCCTTAAGAATAGTATTAAGTACATACTACTACTACTACTACTACTACTACTTTTTTTTTTTTATTAACGTGGCCTCCAGCCTCCCCCAATAGCCACACCTTCGCCACCATTTGTTTACCTCAATATTAAATATCCTAATACATAAGAAACTATCCTATCTGTATTAAATTAGTTGAGCCGCAGATCCATGCGGCATTCAGTGACTGTAGCCTCATAGTCGATATCTGCAGCAGTTGTCGGAGTAGGGGCAGAAGCTCTCGTTCCCCTGAGGCAGAGCAAAGCCGACCGAAGGAGAGAGAAGGACAGTCGACATCTCATCCAAGCTGTGACATAACTTCTGGGCTGCTGCTTCTGTTCGGAGATCAGCTCCGCGAGTCTGGCGTAGAAACATCTTGCACTTGGGCCCATCCCACCAGAGGTTGTGAACACTAGAGGAGTGAAGCTGCCTTGATCAACATTTTGAATTCTCTCCCCATATGCCCTTCTCTTTCGTTCTCGTTCCTCCTATGCGCAGCATCGAGAGCTAGGTTACGGTGACAAACGGCCATGGGATCAAAAATCCTGATGTCGAAGAAAGCTCGCTGTCCCCGCGTCCAGAATCCTCGAGCACTGACGTCCACACGGGCTTCGTTAGATGTGTTTGAAGTCCTGTGTTGGAAGATCTCGCCATCCAGTGGAAGGAGGGTCGGTTCTACCATGACGTCCCGGCAGATTTCCTTCAACATATTTGCTGTGAGATCCCTTACCTCGTCATGCCTCATGCATATGAAGCCCCCCTTCTTGCAAACCATGGCGTGATCGCCATCATAGGAATAGCCACACACGCATTGGGAGGGCAAACCATCTACTGGCCAACCGTACCTAAGAGCAATGGCATCTGTAAATTCTTGTTTGTTAAGGCTGAAACCATTTGCCCTTATCGGTAACGTAGTTAGCCAGTTCGAGGCGCCCACCTCCTGCGCTATAATAATAATAATAATAATAATAATAATATGACATTAGGGTATGTCATAGGAGGGAAGATCAGCTAAAACTAATGGCCCATCACTTTTTTGGTAGATTTTAGTGTATATAAACAGAAAATAATTTCAGTTTCAATATTTTGCAACCTTTTGCAGGTAAATTTTAGCGTGGTATCAAAAATCATATGCGTGCGTACATTACAATTAATAGTGAACATTTAACCTGACTTCCATTTCCAACAGCTAACTAACAATATTTTTTCTGTTTCAGATTCTGATGCATTTATAAGTTGATAATATTTGCGATAACTGCTTTGTGTCAGACGAAACCAAAATCAGCCATCTCAGTCATATCCTTTGAGTTCTGGAGAAGCTCCTGATGGAGTTGCCTACGTGAAGATGCTTTGAGATACGGTGTTTAATCAGGCCAAATCAGTGAAAAGAACCAAAGAACTTTTAAATAAAAGACATTGCCAGTGAATGTGACCAAAGCTGTCTTGTGCATTTTGCCTCTGGCTAACATGGTTCAAGCCTCCCGGTCATAGAGTCAGAAGAAGATTAGTGAGAGACTGCGCAACCAGTTTAGGAAAAAGGCAAGAATGTCTCTCTTGGGAGAGAAAGCTTTTGCAGTTAAGGACAACTTTGCCAAGCAACTGGACCATTATTTGATATAATGCACAGTGCCCCAAATTGTCTCTGTCTGTGAGTTTGGATACGATCGTGTAAATCCGAGGCCCACATCTCCTGTATTTGCAAGCGTGAACTACAGAAGATTCCTGTGATCGAACTGGCATTTGTCCAAAGCACAGAAGACTGGCAGTATAGGGCTCTCCTTGATTTCTAGCCAAGATATTCGGGTCAAGAGACGGGGCTGCCACAGAGACAGAAAAGGGGAAAGAGTTGCAGGAAAAGAGACTTAGGGCCCAGGGTGAGGCAAAAAAAAGTGGTTGGAGTCAAGCTGATTCAGAGTTGTAATGACTTCCCATAGGCTGATCAGTGCAGCCAGGAGAATGATACCTAAACGAAAATAATGATTTAAAGCCTTCATAGATTCAAATGGAAGATATCGACATCACGACACACACTGGGTCTCAGAGGCTGCAGAGAATAGCAGCAGCTGCCTGGATTGACGGTGGTTTGATAACACCTGATGATGTTCACCTGGTGATAGATCATAACAAAGTAAGGAGAGCTCAGGGCTTGTCAGTAACCTAGAAGAGGAGTTTGATAAGGGGATGAAGAGAAATGGAATCGGTGTTTTGTTCTTTGATGGGAGGGATGACACTAAAATTCACGGTTAAGAGATTCTGACAAGTTGTTCCTGCCATGGTGAAGAGAGGAACACTTTTCTCCTGCTGCAGTGAACCGGGAGAGGGAGAGTGGCTGGCATGTCTCACTCCAGAGAAAGATGACATCAGGAAACCAGCTGAGATGAGTGGCAGATAACGTGTGAACTGGCTCAGAGAGAGGCGTGGGCCATTGGAGACAGCACCAACACAGACACAGGGTGGCAGGGGGTCATGCAGTGGAAGGTGGGAGATGCTGTGGTCTGGATTGTTTGTGACCTCCCACACCAACAGTGCCACTCCGGACATCTGATCCAGGAGCTGGATGGCAAGACTCTTTCAAACAACAGATGGTCTGGTCCTCTTGGCAAGATGCTGGACTTTCTGCCACTGAGTTAGAGAAGCCAAATCAGGCAGAAAAAAAAATCACAGTTGGCACGCCATAATTTGACTTGCATACTGTGTCATTGACGACCTGGTACTGACCAGTACTGTGGTTTACATGATTTGCATTTTCGCCAAAACTGGGTCATGCCTGATAGACGCACCTGCAGAATGGGTCCAGTCTCATTCTAGGTGGCTCTAGCAGAAACCACCAGGTTCTGCAGAATTTGGGTCGCTCATCATAAACTGAAAGGGGAACCAGCTTTACAACCTGGGCTTATTGCCAAGTCTGTCGTGGAATGACTACTTGCCAAGTGGTTCCAACACCAAGGTCAAGTCATCGTTCTCCGAAGGTCCAGAGCATGTTCCTTACAGCTTAGGCTCCTGAGAGTCAGCCAGAAAGGTTGTTCAGATTGCGTAGAACTTGAGACTGGGAATCTTCCTGGTAGCATATATGCTCATCCCGAGCAGGTTCTGGTGTGTACTCTACTGCGAAGCAGATAAAGGAAGAGAAGAGTAACCTGAAGGTAGATCTTGGATATGAGAGACTTATGAGAGGATCTGGGCATGACGAATCAGTTGGTGACGATTCCTTCGGGGTCAAGGAGAGGTCAATCTGGGTGCCAAGACCCTCACGATCTCTTGAATCTGGATAACATCCAGGCTGGCAGTGAGCCCCTCTACTGCAACTGCAATGTTCAAGTCAGAGCTTTCCTGGACAACCCCATGCATGTCCCTGCCTGGCCCTCCCCGCACCCAGAGTATAGAGCTGTGTACAGCAAGTGAGCAGGCCAGCAGTCCGTGTACAGCCAGGAGAGGAGGAAGGCTACATCAGGAAGCTCATAGTGGTCCAGCAGGGAGGTGATGCAGTGAAACGACAAGAAAAGACATGTTTACTCTGCTGGTGCAGCAACACCGGGTCGTGATAGTAAAGGCCGGTTTTTGTATTTGGTGAGATTTTTTGTTTCTAAAAAAGGAATATTAAATTTAATAAATGTGTCAAGATCATTCAATTTCCGCTATTCTGGATCATTTTTCATCTAATAAATTAACACGAATACATTTACTTTTACTTTTAAATAAGCTATTTAGTGGTGTTTGGTAAAGGGTTGAGGAATACCGTTTCGTAAGATTTCAAGTTAGCATTTACCCTGAAAAAAATGAAAACTTTTCCAAATCTGAGAAGATATCACATGATTCTGCATAGAACCATCATTAATATTACCTATAGGCCGGTGCAAGCTCAAAAAAAAAAAAATTCTGCCTCCGTATGACACACCTAATAATATACCATCACTCCTCTTTCCATCAAGTTCTGCCACTAGTCAAAATAGAGGAAGCTTGATCGTGATAGCATTGGCCCTTTCCGCCATAGTATTTTTGACATCTATAAGCAGGGATGACATATACAATTCATCAGCCTCCGTATGACACACTCTAATATGCCATCACTCCTCTTTATCAGGATTCTGCCACTAGTCAAAATAAGAGGCGAGGCTTGATCGTGATAGCATTGAGAAACACCCCTGCCACTAGTGGCCACATCTATAAGCAGGGTAAACCTTATACAATTCGTATTACCTTCCCCAGGTTCTTAATAATAAGCCTCATTAACTCAAACTAAATGGGTTTCATAGTGAAGAGAAATCATACACTGCATAAATAAGTAAAATAAAATTAAAGAACGTATATACCTGTACAAGGGAATGTAAGGGAAAAACAATGAAATATTGAGAGCCACAGCCTAAATCAACCTAAGCCCTAACATCAGCCTTAATATGCACTTGAGCAGTACAAAGAGTATACAGTACACCGCTTATCTCCACAATAATATCCCGAGCCCAGACCAACTGAACAGCAACCTCACACCAGCAAGGCACGTCTGCTTCTCCCTCGGCCTCCACCGGCTGAGGTGCCCAACACAGTGCTGATACCCTGTCGTCAATTTCAATAATATTTTACCTCACTAATACACAACATTAACCGATATATTTAACACAAACATATTATACAATGATATTAATACATATTAAACAATAATTACATACAGGAACAAGGTAATAATGTGTGAGGGAATTACTACACCACGTCAAGTCCCTCATCACACCATCTGTGAGGGAATTACTACACCACGTGAGGTCCCTCATAACACCATCTGTGAGAGAATTACTACACCACGTCAGGCCCCTCATAACACCATCTGTGAGGAAATTACTACACCACGTGATGCCCCTCATAACACCATCTGTGAGGTAATTACTACACCACGTGAGGTCCCTCATAACACCGTCTGTGAGGTAATTACTACACCACGTGAGGTCCCTCATAACACCATCTTGAGGGAATTACTACACCACGTGAGGCCCCTCATAACACCATCTGCGAGGGAATTACTACACCACGCCAGGTCCCTCATAACACCATCTGAGGTAACTACTACACCACGTGAGTTCATCCTAACACCATCTGGGAGGGAGTTACTACACTACGAGTTTGCTGTTCAACACCTACATTAATCTGTATGTTCACTGTATGTTCCTTTACCTTTCTCTAATGAAGGCTTTTGTTAAACCACTAATGTATGTAATAAGTCATTTATGTCCAATGTACATTTTCAGCCTTCGGGCTGCAGAATTTTTTCAATAAACCGTCAATTATTATTATTATTATTATTATTAATAAAAAAAGCAAAGCCTTACCTACTAAGCAAGTACCTCTGAACATGTAAGTAAAGTACTTATAAATCATATACTGTAGATATACTGTGCTACACACCGATAATAATAATAGTAATAATAAAAAAATATTAATAGTAATAATAATAATAATAATAAAAAAATATTAATCGTAATAATAATCATAATAATAATCATAATAATAGTAATAATAATAATCATAATAATAATAATAATCATAATAATAATAATCATAATAATAATCATAATAATAATAATAACAATAATCATAATACTAATAATAATAATAATAATAATAATAATAATAATAAAAAAATATTAATAGTAATAATAATCATAATAATAATAATAATAATAATAATAATAATCATAATAATAATAATAATAATAATGATAATCATAATACTGTAATAATAATAACAATAATCATAATAATAATAATAACAATAATCATAATAATAATCATAATAATAATAATAATAATAATAATAATAATAATAATAATAATAATAACAATAATAATCATAATAATAATCTTAATAATAATCATAATAATAATAATCATCATAATAATAATAATAATAATAATAATAATAATAATAATAATAATCATAATAATAATTATCATAATAGTAATCATAATAATAATCATAATAATAATAATAATAATAATAATCATAATAATAATAATCATAATAATAATAATAATAATAATAATAATAATAATAATCAATAATAAATAATAATAATCATAATAATAAATAATAATAATAATAATAATAATAATCATAATAATAATAATAATAATAATAATAATCATAATAATAGTAATAATAATAATCATAATAATAATAATAATCATAATAATAATAATAATAATAATAATAATAATAATAATAATAATAAAAAAATATTAATAGTAATAATAATCATAATAATAATAATAATAATAATAATGATAATCATAATACTGTAATAATAATAACAATAATCATAATAATAATAATAACAATAATCATAATAATAATCATAATAATAATAATAATAATAATAATAATAATAATAATAATAATAAAAACAATAATAATCATAATAATAATCTTAATAATAATCATAATAATAATAATAATCATAATCATAATAATAATAATAATAATACTCATAATAATAATTATCATAATAATAGTAATCATAATAATAATCATCATAATAATAATAATAATAATAATAATAATAATAATAATAATAATAATAATAATCATAATAATAATAATCATCATCATAATAATAATCGTAATAATAATCATAATATTTTAGTGTAGTATTAATATTGTTAGTGTGGTGTTAATATTGTTAGTGCAGTGTTAATATTGTTAGTGTGGTGTTAATATTGTTAGTGTGGTGTTAATATTGTTAGTGCAGTGTTAATATTGTTAGTGTGGTGTTAATATTGTTAGTGCAGTGTTCATAGTGTTAGTGCAGTGTTAATATTGCTAGTGCAGTGTTAATATTGTTAGTGTGGTGTTAATATTGTTAGTGCAGTGTTAATATTGTTAGTGTGGTGTTAATATTGTAAATGTGGTGTTAATATTGTTAGTGCAGTGTTAATATTGTTAGTGTGGTGTTAATATTGTTAGTGCAGTGTTAATATTGTTAGTGTAGTGTTAATAATGTTAGTGTGGTGTTAATATTGTTAGTGTGGTGTTAATATTGTTAGTGTGGTGTTAATATTGCTAGTGCAGTGTTAATATTGTTAGTGTGGTGTTAATATTGTTAGTGTGGTGTTAATATTGTTAGTGCAGTGTTAATATTGTTAGTGCAGTGTTAATATTGTTAGTGTGGTGTGTATATTGTTAGTGCAATGTTAATATTGTTAGTGCAGTGTTAATATTGTTAGTGTGGTGTTAATATTGTTAGTGCAGTGTTAATATTGTTAGTGTGGTGTTAATATTGTTAGTGCAGTGTTAATATTGTTAGTGTGGTGTTAATATTGTTAGTGCATTGTTAATATTGTTAGTGTGGTGTTAATATTGTTAGTGCAGTGTTAATATTGTTAGTGTGGTGTTAATATTGTTTGTGTGGTGTTAATATTGTTAGTGTGGTGTTAATATTGTTAGTGTGGTGTTAATATTGTTAGTGTGGTGTTAATATTGTTAGTGTGGTGTTAATATTGTTAGTGCAGTGTTAATATTGTTAGTGCAGTGTTAATATTGTTAGTGTGGTGTTATTGTTAGTGTGGTGTTAATATTGTTAGCGCAGTGTTACTATTGTTAGTGTGGTGTTAATATTGTTAGTGTGGTGCCATTATTGGTTAGTGTGGTGTTGGCTATTGTTAGCAGTGTTAAATATTGTTAGCGCATTGTTAATATTGTTAGTGTGGTGTTAATATTGTTAGTGCAGTGTTAATATTGTTAGTGCAGTGTTAATATTGTTAGTGTGGTGTTATTATTGTTAGTGGTGTTACATTGCTATTGTGGTGTTAATATTGTTAGTGCAGTGTTATTGTTAGTGTGGTGTGTTAATATTGTTAGTGCAGTGTTAATATTGTTAGTGCAGTGGCAATAATGTTATGTGAAGTTAATATTGTTAGCAGTGTTAATATTGTTAGTGCAGTGTTAATATTAAGAAGTGTGGTGTTAATAGTGTTAGTGTGGTGTTATTGTTAGTGCAGTGTTAATATTGTTAGTGCAGTGTTAATATTGGTAGTGTGGTGTTAATATTGTTAGTGCAGTTAATATTGTTAGTGCAGTGTTAATATTGTTAGTGTGGTGTTAATATTGTTAGTGTGGTGTTAATATTGTTAGTGCAGTGTTATTGTTAGTGTGGTGTTAGCCATTAAGCAGCAGTGTTATTGTTAGTGCAGTGTTAATATTGTTAGTGTGGTGTTAATATTGTTAGTGTGCAGTGTTAATATTGTTAGTGTGGTGAATATTGTTAGTGCAGTGTTAATATTGTTAGTGTGGTGTTTATATTGTTAGTGCAGTGTTAATATTGTTAGTGTGATGTTAATATTGTTAGTGTGGTGTTAATATTGTTAGTGCATTGTTAATATTGTTAGTGTGGTGTTAATATTGTTAGTGCAGTGTTAATATTGTTAGTGCAGTGTTAATATTGTTAGTGCGGTGTTAATATTTTTAGTGTGGTGTTAATATTGTTAGTGTGGTGTTAATATTGTTAGTGTGGTGTTAATATTGTTAGTGCAGTGTTAATATTGTTAGTGTGGTGTTAATATTGTTAGTGCAGTGTTAATATTGTTAGTGCAGTGTTAATATTGTTAGTGCAGTGTTAATATTGTTAGTGTGGTGTTAATATTGTTAGTGCAGTGTTAATATTGTTAGTGTGGTGTTAATATTGTTAGTGTGGCGTTTATATTGTTAGTGCATTGTTAATATTGTTAGTGTGGTGTTAATATTGTTAGTGTGGCGTTTATATTGTTAGTGCATTGTTAATATTGTTAGTGTGGTGTTAATATTGTTAGTGCAGTGTTAATATTGTTAGTGCAGTGTTAATATTGTTAGTGTGGTGTTAATATTGTTAGTGTGGTGTTAATATTGTTAGTGTGGTGTTAATATTGTCAGTGTGGTGTTAATATTGTTAGTGCAGTGTTAATATTGTTAGTGTGGTGTTAATATTGTTAGTGTGGTGTTAATATTGTTAGTGCAGTGTTAATATTGTTAGTGTGGTGTTAATATTGTTAGTGCAGTGTTAATATTGTTAGTGCAGTGTTAATAATGTTGGTGCAGTGTTAATATTGTTAGTGGTGTTGGTTATTAAGCAGCAGTGTTAATATTGTTAGTGCAGTGTTAATATTGTTAGTGTGGTGTTAATAGTGTTAGTGTGGTGTTAATATTGTTAGTGCAGTGTTATTGTTAGTGCAGTGTTAATATTGGTAGTGTGGTGTTAATAATAATATTGTTAGTGCAGTGTTAATATTGTTAGTGCAGTGTTATTATTGTTAGTGTGGTGTTGGTATTGTTAGTGTGGTGTTAATATTGTTAGTGCAGTGTTAATATTGTTAGTGTGGTGTTAATATTGTTAGTGTGGTGTTAATATTGTTAGTGCAGTGTTAATATTGTTAGTGTGGTGTTAATATTGTTGGTGCTGTGTTAATATTGTTGGTGCAGTGTTAATATTGTTAGTGTGGTGTTAATATTGTTAGTGCAGTGCTAATATTGTTAGTGTGGTGTTATATTGTTAGTGTGTTAATATTGTTAGTGTGGTGTTTATATTGTTAGTGCAGTGTTAATATTGTTAGTGTGATGTTAATATTGTTAGTGTGGTGTTAATATTGTTAGTGCATTGTTAATATTGTTAGTGTGGTGTTAATATTGTTAGTGCAGTGTTAATATTGTTAGTGCAGTGTTAATATTGTTAGTGCGGTGTTAATATTGTTAGTGTGGTGTTAATATTGTTAGTGTGGTGTTAATATTGTTAGTGTGGTGTTAATATTGTTAGTGCAGTGTTAATATTGTTAGTGTAGTGTTAATATTGTTAGTGTAGTGTTAATATTGTTAGTGTTGTGTTAATATTGTTAGTGCGGTGTTAATATTGTTAGTGCAGTGTTAATATTGTTAGTGTGGTGTTAATATTGTTAGTGTGGTGTTAATATTGTTAGTGTGGTGTTAATATTGCTAGTGCAGTGTTAATATTGTTAGTGTGGTGTTAATATTGTTAGTGCAGTGTTAATATTGTTAGTGTGGTGTTAATATTGTTAGTGCAGTGTTAATATTGTTAGTGTTGTGTTAATATTGTTAGTGCAGTGTTAATATTGTTAGTGTGGTGTTAATATTGTTAGTGCAGTGTTAATATTGTTAGTGTGGTGTTAATATTGTTAGTGTGGTGTTAATATTGTTAGTGTGGTGTTAATATTGTAGTGCAGTGTTAATATTGTTAGTGTGGTGTTAATATTGTTAGTGCAGTGTTAATATTGTTAGTGTGGTGTTAATATTGTTAGTGCAGTGTTAATATTGTTAGTGTGTGTTAATATTGTTAGTGCAGTGTTAATATTGTTAGTGTGGTGTTAATATTGTTAGTGCAGTGTTAATATTGTTAGTGTGGTGTTAATATTGTTAGTGCAGTGTTAATATTGTTAGTGTGTGTTAATATTGTTAGTGTAGTGTTAATATTGTTAGTGTGTGTTAATATTGTTAGTGCGGTGTTAATATTGTTAGTGCCGTGTTAATATTGTTAGTGTGGTGTTAATATTGTTAGTGTGGTGTTAATATTGTTAGTGTGGTGTTAATATTGTTAGTGTGGTGTTAATATTGTTAGTGCAGTGTTAATATTGTTAGTGTAGTGTTAATACTGTTAGTCTGGCGTCATCTGACGCACTTGCTGGTGTGAGATTGGCTCCACATCGCTGGCAACCAAAACTTAACACTTTCCGTCAGAGGACAGTCGTGATGCGTGTTGTGTGAGTCAGGAATGTAATTATAACTGCAGACAGATAGCACTGAAATTCTCCTAGAGTAAAACATTATTACTCCTTCTTCTGTGAAAATAATAAAACAAAAAACACGAAAACAAAAGCTGACTTGAGTTTCAACATTCCAATGCATGACGGCCAGGGAGTTGTGGACGCAGCTGAACCGTTTCTGAATAAAATATTTCCAATTCCGGGTCGGCCGCTGTGGAATTTGTTCATTGCAAATTTCGCCTTTGGCTGCGGCTGGTATGTGTGGGGCTTACACCGCCCACTCGATCTCACCGCTGCAATAGAGGAATATTTTAGGAAACCAAGTGGCTGCAAGTTTGGAATGTCATACCTTTAGGATCGATGACTCCGAGGTCCACACATGTCTAACTACGGCTCGCTGAGTGTTGCGTTACATTAGATGCGGCTACGTTACGTCACCTTTATTATAGTGGCCGTGATTTGTCGATAATTATTTACCATGTGTTTTATTTACCTGAATACCTGAAGAGAGAACTTCAAACTTATGAGAATAAGTTTTAAGTTCTCTCTTCAGGTATTCAGGTAAAGTACTAGAAGTACGCATTTTTTTTAAGTTAAATGACGTTACATATTTTACTGTTAGTTATAGTCGAGATTATCCGAACTAAGTATTGTGCGCCACCAGCCACCACGTAATTGGCCTACCGTCATTTCAGTGGGCCACATAAGTGACCTCCATCATCTCAGTGGGCCACATAAGAGATCCTCCATTATCTTAGTGGGCCACATAAGTGACTCCATCCTATCAGTGGGCCACATGGGTTCCAAATCAATGCGTCAGGAATGTGGTAAATTCAACTAGAAAGATACAATCGAAGTCTTCTCACAGTAATGAGACAGGTGTATTCAGTACCATGAAGCTTCAACATCTACTTTGAAATGTTTTATGAATCAGTGCCATGAGCCACGAAGGTAATTTTTATTTTTTTTTTCAGTTGTCGTGTTAAGACATGTGACAGTGAAGTGTTATAAAGTGTCATCGTTAGTGTGGAAATATAAAATCAGGAGGTAAGTGGAGGTCAAAACGGGTTGTATTTGTTTGTTGAGGTTGATGTGTTAATGTACAGTTAAAAACTTTAATTTAGGGGCAGGTTTTAGCGTCGAAGTCGGCAAATAAAGAGTCGGGCGTGCGAACGAGTCTCAAGCCCCATCTCTCCCTCTGATAAAACGCTCGTTGTGTACCTTTACGTCTTGGAAAGTAACCTCCTAACTCAAAAGGTTATGTTGTTTTTTTACAAAATGTTGCACTACAAGGGTACAATTTACTTAATGTACCTTTCCTACTACTTCTGCATGCAGTTTATTGTGTGATAACATGATGGAACTATTTATTATAGTGTGTATGGCGAATAAAATAAACATTAGAATAAAACTTCAACAGATGGATGGGAGAGAAGGCTAAATCAAAGTAACATCAATACATGCAACGAATGCTTTAAATTTAGAAGATTAATACAGTAGTTATTGGTTGATAAGAATTCTCAGAAATCAACTTTAACATTAAAAACAAAATAAATATTATTTTTTTCTATCCTCTGTTGGTCAGTCCTTACTGGTGTGAAGCCAATCGCCTCTTGATATGGTCGAGAATGGTATACAAGATGGAAAATCCATCTTAATTCATTGTGGCTTAAAGACTGTTTCCCCAAAATACAAAATACCTGATTATGAAGCTCAATAAAAAATTAATGTAAAACATATCATAAAACGGTTTGCTGCAATTAATAAAGCAACTCGGGTAATCTTTCGGCATGTATTTGGCAGGACTGCTACCAGCGTGAATTGTGATAGTACAGCATTTCATAAATTATGTCGTTTTCACCGATGAATCGACTTTCCACTTGTCTAGTAAAATCAACAGACACAATTGCCGCATATGGGAACCAGAAAATCCTCATTCATTTCTTGAACACGAGCGTGACAGTCTCAAAATAAACGTTTGGTGTGCACTCTCCTACACCTGTGTCATTGTACCATTTTGCTTCCTTGAGAATACTGTGAACTCTGCCAGTTACATAGATATGCTTGAATTTTATGGTGTACCTCAGCCGGAAGATATGCAGCCCCATATGTTCTTTCAGAAAGATGGGGCACTGCCACACTGGGGCTTACAAGTGCGCGATTTCCTCAATGAAAACTTCCCTATTCATTGGATCGGACGTGATGGTTTCATTCCGTGGCCTCCTCGTTCCCCGAAAATCACAGGTTTACTGAAGTACAGTTATGTGTGCCAAATGCATGTCAAAAGACTACCTGAGTTGCTTTATTAATTACTGCAAACCGTTTTATGATATTTTTACAGTAAAATTTTATCAAGCTTCATAATAAGGTGAATAAATTATAAACACTCTGTACAATACTAATCAGTCACATTGCTATCAAGCATAGGAAACTCGACCTGCAGTATAGAGCTGAATATATCCTGGTTCTACCTCTATAATAAGGGAAAGAAAACTCGCACTAAACACCATACTTGAGTAAGATTTATTGTCGTGTGCTGATACCTCGAGATAACAGGTTCTTCTCCCAATAGATAGGGTGTTGTTGGTAAGTATGATCATAAGGGTGGCGGAGTATGAGAGACGAGAGGGCAGTAACTGAGAGGAAATATTTTTTTCATCCATCATATTATTGAACATAAACAATTAACACATAATATTGTATGTCCATATTGTTTACAGTATACATAGAAATAACCAGCTCTTAAGTAAACCATATGCGAATATAGAGAAGGCATTAGGTGTTCTCAATGTTAATACATAAAATTACGTATACTTGTATAAGGTTTACAGTAGCTACTCAATGTCCAGTTCATCTTCCGCACGCCTCAATTACTTCCTTCAGACGTGGGCAATGAATCCACCAAGCAAATGTCTCCTATTCTCCTGATTGATTACCATATCACTTCTCTACATTTCCTCTTGGTGGCTTCAAAAACAATTATTCTTCAAATGTATGACACGCACGTCATAATCAATGAGTCCTCTATACCGTGCTTATGCAATTAACCTGGTGAGAGGAATCTGGCTGCGAGTGGCACAAATTCGCTCGACCTTCTCTCTCGTTGTTACGCGAGGGCCGCCAGGCCTGGGGCGTGCCATGACACTGTCCTCTTCCTGACCCATCGCTGCACTGTCTTCCTATTGATATTCAAATATCTGTTGATTTCAGAGATCGATTGGCGGCCAAAGTAGAGACTAATATAAAATTATCGACCTCTGTTGGATCACTTCTGCCGATTAGCACGGCTATTCTGGCACTATCTCCGTCCTCTCTCTGCCATGTCTTCTTTTAAATCATAACGTAAAAAAGAATTGGAATATGCATGAAGAAATCCTTGGGCAAAATGCGAGTAACACTATAGTTACGGAGAGGGAGGAATGCGGGTGGCAGCGCAGTGACAGACAAGGACCAACCGGACAGCAATGAAAAATTTACAGTGATATAGCACGATATCAAACGTTTAAAACTAAAATCTTCAATAAAGAGAAAAGTAAGTTTAAAATACCAGAAGAAATCTAAATAATGTGTGTCCTTGAAAAATGTATAACAATTATTCGCACTTCTAACCACAATATCAATCAGGAAAATAGACGAGGATTTCTTATCACCTCGCCTTGCCTAGGCTACGAGAGTAGGTGGAGCTTAAGGGCTGCGAAGTTTCAACCAATGATAATTTGGTGACATCACTGTTGTAAACACGCGTTATCTGGGGACCTACGCGTGTGCCCAAATGTGCAATATATGTACGTGTGCACCAGCAATGCTCAAATCCCAGGCAGAGAGCACATTAAGTATTACAGAATGCCAGAGATAAGAAAACTAGCGCTCTGATAAAACAAACACCATATTAGGCTAGCCGAAAATTTGTTTGAGGAGAGGTCATATTTCTTTTGTATCTCCTTAATTCTTGAATGTCTGTCGATATCCAGGTATCTACAGGAAGGTGAGACATTCATCTTGATATATATGGCCAAAAAGAACTCTGAACATTTTAATAATCTCGAAAAAATTTAAGTTAAGTACATCGGTACGTGAGTCTCAGGTGTCAACACCGCACTTGTTTCAAGACGCGAGAGAATATTTCTTGCAGTTTCTTAATTCTGCAATGGCAGTCAATATCATGTCATCCAGAAAACCGTGAGACATTGTTCTTGCCAGAACTGACAAAAAAAAATAATATTACCCAAAATATAAGAAAAACCAGAGTTACATTACTTAATGCACCGGCGACGGTCGTGATGCTTAACGCTTATAGAAACTGCTCTATTTTTTAAGTATACATTGTAAGGCAATATACAGTTGTCCAGAGTACCCAAAGACATTCACCTTACCATGTCTGGCAAAAGGAAAATCTTTGCATTGCTAATAAGCTAAAAAAAAATTATTTGCTTCTTCCATGTCATCAGCAAAATGCCCGGCACTCCCCGGGTGTCTCCTTGTAATATTTTGCTAGTTGTATTTTATATGTTCTTAATGTTTTACATTGTAAAGTGAGGAAAGTTTGGAAGCGTATCCGATTAGTTATTCAAATATTAATATACATTCTTAGGGGGAATTTTCTGAACACCAATTCTAGGTACATCTATTTATTAGTAAACTCAATGGCATGGACACATTAAGAGATCATTACATTTACGTTACTAGACAATGACTCGGACACAAACATGAAATGGATAGACTTCCCACTGTAAGTAACTCACCCTATGGACAGCTCTGACAATGACTCACGTGTGACCTGAGGGAGGCCCAGCAGCTGGGGAATGTCTGCAGGTGCTGCTGGACTCTGTCTCCTGTGGGAGACTCTGCTAGCTGGAGACTCGGTGCTGGGAGTGGGGAGGGAAGTCTCCCTCCCGACCTCGACTAGCGACGAGCGTGACTCTTGTCTTCTTCTGAGTCCTGTCTCTCTCTGTCTGTTTCTGTCTGTTTCTGTCCCTGGGAAGGAGCTGTCGGCCCCTTCCCTGTTATAATAATAATTCGTCGTGGAAGGAGCTTTGCAGGCTCCTTATATTGGTAGTGACAAGCCGGAAAATGTCGTCACTAATCTGGGTGTGTTTGGCCAGATGACAGGTGTACTGGCTGGGGGGTACCTTCTTGAGTAACACGGTCATGTCGCTGGGTTACCTAATGATGCGGCGGTGAGAATTCGGGTTCATTGCGACCGGACCTCTCTTGGGTCAGGCCTTAATCTCACTTTAATTACGAAGGGTGGGTCAACTTATGAGGGTGTACACACCTGCACTTCCGGTCACTGCTATATGTGTTGTTCTTCTCTGGGCTGTAAGCTTTGGTCTGATAAACAATCATTATACCTCCTGCCAAGACCAGAGCTTCCATACCAGAGAACTGACGACACATATAGACAGTGAACATGGTAATATCATGTACAGTATTTAGAATAGCCCCTGAGGCGATAATGAATCCTCACATTTTACAAGCAATATTCTCATAGACACTGGTATGTATGTTTTTCTACTGGCTTGGTTTGAAATGACAAAGCTTGCTATACCTCCCTCCAAGATCAAAGCTTCTATGCCAAGAGAAAAAACACATACACTGTGAGTGACGATAGTGTGAGCTAAAGATCCTACATATCTTGAATAGAATCCGAGAAAAACTTGCAATTTCCCATTCTACAAACAATAACAAGTGTTACATGACCTCGCCATCCCATGTCAAAATAATGATTATCTTCAATCAGTAGTGTGGCTGCAAAATTGCATTAGGTAGTACAAAACATTGATCAAATGAACTCCTAGATAAAGTGACTAATCTTTTTTTTTAATAAAATAAACATTCTCTGTAGTAAATGTTATCAGATGATGTCACAGAATTAAATACTTTCAAAATACACAAAGAAAAGCCTACCACGTGTTAGGGTGATTTATTTCTTCATTATACATAAACAACAGCAATACAGAAGTGTGGCCCAGCATGGCTCACAGTCTCCACCATTTGGTATCAGGGATATTGGCAGTACAGCAGCAGTGGTAGGTTGGTCCTTCCGATGATTCATCGACTCTTCTGATGTCAGCACGGCACGTCTTATGTCTTCTCTCTTCACATTGCACGTTTTTCTTTCTTCAATACCACACCTTGTAGGTCGTGTCTCCACACCTTCTGACTACTTCTCACTTCCTCTTGGTTTATAATGCATCTTTCCTCTTGCATCTGTTTCTATCATACTCCAGATGGGTTTTTCTAGCCCCATCTGAGTTTCCTTTGTACAGCATCATATTCATATTCCAGATAGATTTTTTCTGTTCCATTTGAGTTTCTTCTGTACAGCATCATTTTCTATCATATTCCAGATGGGGTTTTCCAGTTCCACCTCTGAGTTTCTTCTGTACAGCTTCATTTTCCAACGTATTCCATATGTTTGATTTTTCAGTTATAACTGCATTTCCTCTACGTGTAGAGCATCATTTTCCGCCAATCCGGCCGAGGGTAGACGGTCCCACTGGGGTGGGTACCGCCAGTCTGGACGACTTTTGGGGCAGCTAACGCTGTAATTCTTTCCAATATATCAGCATTCAAGTTTTGATGCTCTCCTCTTGCTCTCAGTTGATCTTCCAAAGTGTCCAAAAAGTAAACTTGAATGTATCTTGCTCTTCTATCTTCAGGAGTCATCAGTGACCCAAGTTGATGGTAAATTTGACCTTGGATTCTTACAGATGGATTCCAACCTTGGACAGATGCATCTTTGTGACCAAAGCTGGTCATGGCAAACAGAGAGTTGTACTCCCTGAGTCTTGACAAAAAGTGTTTGCTGAATTGACTTTCCCCAGTGAACAGTTCTTCAAATAACTGAGGCAGAGGTGGAAATTGATCCAGTGTAACCTTTCCATTTCCACAGCACATTCCTAGTGATTCTCCAGTAAATTTCTTAGCGCCACACTGACAAAGTTTGGTCATTTCTCCAATTGCAGCCTTGTTACATGGGTCATTTTTGTCATACAGTAATGCAGAACGTTTAGCATTTTGAATCTCACGTTGTCTTAAATTTTGATACCTGTTTCTATCAGCAATCAAACGCTGTTGTCTCTCTTCTTCAGACTCATTTCTTCTTGCAACTATATGGCGAAATTTCTCAACTCTCTGCTCCTGTCTTTCTTGATGCTCACCCAAGGTTTCATTTTGCCGAGACTCTGTTTGCCTCTGTCTTTGCCTAGAAAGTCGTTCTTCCCTTGCATCACAGCTTTCAGATTGACGACGAAGCCTCATCCTTTGTGCATGTGGAGTATTTGCATAACTGGACTTTCTTTTCCGTGGCATAATGGATGTCTGAAAAAAAAATAAATGAAAATGTTAAAAAAGTAGAGGCATTAACTAATAATTTTTCTTGCCATAATTCTCGTGATGTTTTGGTCATAGATAAAATGTCTAAATTTGCCAAATTTTTCTATAAAAGAGAGGTAATTTTTGTTGTTGTTTTACGTTTAATTAATAGAAAAAGCCTATGATAATAGAGGTTCCAATACTCAAGTTATGGGCTTCCAAAATTTTCAATATAGGGGGGTTTAGCCCCCATTAGGGTGTCTTAATATTATTAAAATTTGCTGATATTTTGTGAATAGACATCATTTCTGGTCATTTACCTATGGTTTAAATTTCATTTAAATCGAAGGGAAAAAATTTCAGTGGGGGGTTTGTGCCCCCGGGGACCCCCTTTGATCAAAATGAAATATACTTATCCAAATACCCTGGGTAATGTAGTTTCAGAATATATATGGTTATGGGGGTCTATCTCCAAAACCCTAAGGGGAGTTCGTGAACAAACAGACAGACAGAGACTACAACTTTATATATATAGATATATACTAAAAATACTCTTAATTAAATTAATGAGACTCACAGTCCCAGAAATTTTTCAGTAGATGTTTGAGAGTGAGTTACTTTTTGGTGTTCTGACCATTATCATTTCTTGTACTTCGCCGTGTCACTGTATGGAGGAGCTGTACTGAGAATAGTATGGAAGTAACCATTATCTCTTGTGTTACTGTTCATGGAATTTTGGTTTAAATATCAATAAAGTTGTGTATAATTAGAGAAATGACCCAATTCAAAAATGTTGTTTGAGGCCCATGGCATGATGGGTGATGCCAAGGCTTCCTCTATTACCAGGGTAAGGTGAGCACTAAAGCTGCTCCTACAGTATTATGACATGATGGACAGATATCTTAAATAATTTTAGGTTTTAACTAAACACAGTGTTAATTTCATGGTTGTTTCTCTTAGTTGAAGAGTTCAATTGTTGATAAAGGTTAAAGAGATGGTCGGCACTTTTTTAAGGGGTGGGGGGAACAGCAGAATCTCTTCGAACACATTTGTTGTAATGCAGAGATGCCGACCTAATAGGAGAAAAAATTATTAATGTTAAATATATACAGTACAGCTTTCCTTCAAAACTTTATGATCTCGCCATCAATACTCCCCCAGGAATGTTGAAGGTCTAAACTACTAAAGATGACAGAAAACACGAGCCAACTAACCTAGATGTAATGATTTTTCGTATATAGTGATATCTAGTGATTCGGTTAAGTTTGGTTGGTTTCTTTCACCAATTGTCGCAGCCCTACAAACTGTTGCCATTCCATAAGAATCATTTTAAAGGTACTATTATAGGTTGAAAGTCAATTTTTAATCCTCTCCCACCTAATAAGCATTTTTACTTAAAAACAAACACATCCTTCAGATCTTGCCAATATATAAAGCGGTACAAATGGTGACTTTCTCCTTAATCTATACAGAAATTTATCTAGGAGTAAAGTGGGATAGAAAGTTAATCTGACTTTTTTCTCCAGGTTGGTGAAAGTTAACAGCTCCCTGGTGGACCGTAACATAGCATAACAGATCACACTTCAGGGGTCACATACTCAAAGGGAACATTTATGCCTAGACTTCGCCTTCTTTATTGGATATTCAACCAATAGCCTACGCCTATTTTCCTGTGTACATTGGCTTATGATAACATGAAAGGCTCTAAATGTCCATAGGCTAGCCAAAATAAAATGATATTGGGCTTAAAATATGGATTGCAATTAACTGTATTAAGCTTGGGGCCAAGCATAATGTGTTGTCTAAATGTAGACCCTGCTGCCATATGGCATCATGAAAATTGTGACCAAGTCCCAGGTTGCTGATCTGACTTTCTGCTTCATTTACACACAATTGCAGGGTCTCAATTGTTTCTCTTACTATTGACAACACAACTTATATCTATCGATTCTCACTAATGATTTTTTTTTTAATTTTGCATATATTTATAGTTATATATTATTATTATTATTATTATTATTATTATTATTATTATTATTATTATTATTATTATTATTATTATTATTATTATTATTATTATTATTATTATTATTATTATTATTATTATTATTATTATTATTATTATTGCATAATCTTCGCCTCCGAGACCCTGATGTGGGTCATTGACCTGTGCCCGGGTGGGCTAATCTTCATTAAAAATACAAGTAAAATAAACAAATGTAACTGCCTTTTCAGTCTTAGCCAAATAAATGTTTAAACTTGGGGGCCTAGTTAATTTAGTCAGAACATGAAGAATATTTAAAGAGGAAATTATACCACTAGGTTAGAGGTTAGGTTAGGTTAGTTTAGATTAGGTTTGGTCTGGTCTGGTCTGGTCTGGTCTGGTCTGGTCTGGTCTGGTCTGGTCTGGTCTGGTCTGGTCTGTCTGGTCTGGTCAGGTCAGGTTAGGTTAGGTTAGGTTAGGTTAGGATAGGTTAGGTTAGGATAGGTTAGGTTAGGTTAAAGAATTTGTACATGACAAATTTGGTGAGTGTCAGGCTGTCATTGAGACACTTTATCTAGCAGCTACCTTTGGCCTAGTTCCAGTCTTTCCATTAACAGCAGCCTAGGGTAGAGTATTCATTTTAGAAACTTTAGGTTAAAGTGATTTAGTTTCTGGATTTCATTATTGCTTTATTGATGAACTTCAAACAAATTCCGACCAAATTACCCAAACATTGAAAGGAAAACACCAGGGTCTAGCCTAAATCAGTAGTATAAGAGAAGTGATTGGTCATTTAGTTTAGGCAAGGCTATGCTATCAATTACCTATTTATTTGAAGTAACCCAGAATAAGGTTATTCTAGTCTAGCTTATGTGTCTTGTCATAGGCCAGCATTAGGCCAGGGGTTAGCAACCCAAATTCTATAAGTGATAAAGCACCAAATACAGTGATATCTCTCTTAGCCGGCACAATTAGAGCACTTCCGGGAATGAGAAATTTACGGGTAACTAGATGACTTTCTCAAATCCATAAAAAATCCCTCACCCCCAGAATTTTCCTGGTATTGGAAAAAAGTTCTCGTTAGTTCCAGAAATTGCCCATTACATCATCTCCTGAACCCAGAAAAATATCCCCCATCTCCGGAATTTTCAGCGTTTCGTGAAAATTTTCTCTGACTTTCAGGAAATTACGCCTGATTTTTATCTCTCAAACATGGAAAAAAATTCCCCCATCCCCGGAATTTTCCGGTTATCTGGGAAAATGTTATCATAATTTTCCGGAAAATGTGCCCCACGGAAATTCCTTCTCAAAGCAATTAGTTTCCAGAAAATTCCTGCTTTGGGAATGATCTTCCGAGTAAATTTAAATTCCGGCTATCGGAAAGATCCGGGTTTGAGGGATTCCGGCTAACAGAGATATTACTACCTAATAAAATGAACACAGGTCAAAAGACTCTATGGCTGCTGAGAATGCTGCTGTTCATTCAGAAAGCAGCTTCAAATGCAAGTAATTGACAGACAAGAAGCAAGAGGATGTCTTTTTTAATACTTTTAACACTCTTATTTACTTTCGTACTGAGTCATTTTATTCAGTTTCAAATGTGTGCTGATATTTTAGCATCCTGTGCATTGTTCGGTGTTTTACCTCAAGAGCCAGGCAAGATATTTTTTTTTTAATTACTCCTGTTATCCCAGGGGACCGTGGGTACCCATTAGAGCCATTCCTCATGACACCATTCAGAAACCCCTCAACACCTGCAGAGGAGAGGTATAACAGAAGCCATACCAAAATGCGAGTGGTTGTCCAGTAAACTATTGGGATCCTGAAATAAGATTTAGATGCCTCCACCGTTCTGGCGGATCACTTTAATACGATCCTCTCAAATGTGCCAAAATTATAATTGCAGGTTCCTTCTTCACAATTATTGTGTAATGAGAAGGGTGCCACTTCCCCATGACATGGTCGAGAATGATGGAGATATAGACAATCCAACTGCAGCTGTTGCTGAGGCAGGGACATGCTAAGCAGTCAGGGTCAATATAGTTCGTAATTGGTTTAGTTACTGAATTAAAATCACATATCAATTCACTGGCAGTTTTTTCTTCTAAGTTTTATAAATATTTTTTTTTATTACAGTATACTGAGGTAATGCAAATAAAACTTATATTGATTTCACTCGTATTTTCAATATACATAATAAAATAAAATTCTTTATAGAAAATAAAGAAAAATATATTGGCTATATATGATAAACATTTGATATATGAAAATATCTACTATATTCTTGAGCAAAATTGATTACAATACAGCACTGTAT
Source organism: Homarus americanus (assembly GCF_018991925.1). Lineage (NCBI taxonomy): Eukaryota > Metazoa > Arthropoda > Malacostraca > Decapoda > Nephropidae > Homarus > Homarus americanus. The sequence continues at coordinate 54,589 of NW_024737677.1, forward strand.
GCTTTTAATATTAGTAAATACTCAAGCCACTCAAGTTTTGAGGAGAAAAATAAAACATCGATGTATAAAACATATTTGAGAACTTTAAACAATCAAGAAATGTTGCAACTCTTTGCTTCTTCAGCATATCTTCAGTCAACATGGTGGTTAAAGAATCTTCTTTCTCGTGAACTGGCCTAAACCTAGATTCCTCTCTTGAGAGAAGAGCCGTAAACCTAACTCCTGATGGTCCGAGGGTTGGTTCTCTTTCTTCTGGACAATAATATAGAATAGCTTGATTTAAGTCTATGTTTACGGTATGCTTGAAAATATTGTTATTATAAATATATTTCAGTTTATAAAACAAAAATTTGTCTGAAAAATAGTGTTGAGCATCCAAAAGTATGTGTTAAAAATATTGTTTTAATTGTAAATATCAACTAAATTATTAATTAATTTAATTATAATACAGAGCATTTAGTTCCAGGCGGCCATTTTCTTGTATTTTCACTTCTCATTTTTTCAATTAAAATTTGATTTATAACAACATTTGATATCATCTAACTTAGGGAAGCAATAAGCCGGCTAAAAATTAAACAAACAAACTACAGTGCAATGTTGTTTATTTTTTTTAAATATACACAAATTCAGTATATTTCAAAAGTAAGATTTAACCTATAAACTTAAAATAGGGCACCAAAAGTATTTTTTTAATAAAACCAAGGACAGAAAAGAAAAAAATATATTAGAGGGTTAGAAAAGTATGTTGAGTGAATTACCATCAATAGGTTCTTCATTTTCCAAAGTCCCTGGAATCCAATGTATAGAGGCTGGTTCTACGAGCTGAAGCACTACTTCTTCTATTGCAGTATAAGTTATTTCAATTAGGGGCCCGCCTCCTTTGACAGAGAAAAAATACACAGAAACTTTGTTACTGTGAGCTGTGGTTACATACACTGTGGATACTATGTTATATTCGGTAGGAATCATACAGTTACGGGGTAAATTAGTGCCAAACAATAATCACAGCCAGACTTTTTCAACCTGTATAGGTTATAAACTCTAAGGTAGAACATCGTTGCCTATAAGTCTAGCAAATTAAGATTTGCATAATAATCTATCCAAAATATGAAATTTAACCACATGATTAATCAAAATTACCGCAATAAATTGAAATAAAAAAAGAAAACATAAGGAATTCTATGGCAAGCTACATATTATGACCTCATTACCGTCAGAAATAGTGTAATTACAAATATGTAGTTGACAGCACAAACCAAATCTACCTAACCTTACCTACCGTAACTTCCTTACCAACGGATGGGCTCCTCCACCCTGGACCACACAGGATTTTAAATATCTCCGTTCTAGGTCATTTGCAACACATATTGGCATTGAATGGTGTTTTAAAATTGTCTAAACTATACTGTATGATAGGTAATTTAAGAAAATCCAAAAGTTGTGCGGGAATTACAAGCAGTAATACCGACTAGCCTTTGGGTTCATTTACCGGCTGTACAGTTTTTACTCATTACTCACACAGCAAATTCGAGGGAATTACTACACCAAGTCAGGCCCCTCATAACACCATTTGTGGGGGAATTACTACACCATGTGAGGCCCCTCATAACACCATCTGAGAGGGAATTACTACATCACGTGATGCCCCTCATAACACCATCTGTGAGGGAATTACTACACCACATCAGGCCCCTCAGTATTGAATTGAATTGAAACAGTTTATTTAGCCAGAAAAACACAGATACAGAGTGGATAATAATAACAATATTAACATGGCTGAGCCAGTTGAGAACCTGAGCTCTCTTTGAGGTAGTAAGTAGTAAGCAGCTACCAAACAGGGAGATACTACCGCCTGGGAAGATATTGGAAGCATAATGTGTTGTCTAATGGTAGACCCTGCTGCCATATGGCATCAAGAAAATTGTGACCAAGTCCAAGGTTGCTGACCTGACTTTCTGCCTCATTTACACACAATTGCAGGGTCTCAATTGTTTCTCTTACTTTGACAACACAACATACATAATGTATATCGTTTCTCACTCCTGATATATTTTTTCGCTTTTGTATTCATTTGTATTAATTTGCTATTAATTTTATTATTTGTTGTAATAATAATAATAATATTGATAGATATTATTATTATTATTATTATTATTATTATTATTATTATTATTATTATTATTATTATTATTATTATTATTATTATTATTTATTATTGTTACATTTTCGCCCCCCAGGCCCTGATGTGGGTCAGTGACCTGTGCCCGTTTGGGCTAATCCCTATAAACAAAAAAAATAATCTGTGAGGGAACTACTCCACCACGTGATGCCCCTCATAACACCATCTGTGAGGGAGTTACTACACTACGTGTCTGCTGTTCAACACCTCAGTGCACATGATCTACGTGACCTCCACTGTAAACATTAATCTGTATGCTCACTGTATGTTCCTTTACTTTTCTCTAATGAAGGCTTTTGTTAAACCACCAATGTCAATGTGTGTAATAAGTCATTTATGCCCAATGTATATTTTCAGTCTTCGGGCTGCAAACTTTTTCAATAAACCGTTTATTATTATTATTATTATTATTATTATTATTATTATTATTATTATTATTATTATTATTATTATTATTATTATACTGAAGTGAAATCAAAAGTGTATGAAAAAGTTTAAATTAATTGTTTACAGCATTACCGATACAAAACTTACATTTAGATTGGTAGTCTTGTGTGTCTTCTAAAGCGTTGATTTGGAACAAGGAATTAACACGTCTTCATTTTGTATTTGGTGTGACCGTTAATAGCAATTATAATTTATTTCCCAATGTTTTTCTCTTATATAATTGGTGAAAAGATGAAGAGGAAAACAGCATGAAAACTATTTAAAAGATCGTCATCAGCATTTTCAAATACTGTACTAGTGACGTCCACATATGGAACTGAAGTGTTTCTGGCCCGATTTCAGAACAGTGATTTGAAACCCCATGAAGGTTTAAATAAATGATCGAGAGAAGATTGAAGATTGTTGGTAATCAGAACGCTGGCTTGAGCCAACACAAAGATTCAAATCGGGTTTGAGATAGGAATTGCCGAGCCTCGCGTTAATCCAGCCTGGAGGCAGGTTTTGCGGTTGATCCTTAAGCAAGTTATCATGAATTTTGACAGAGAGCGAGGTTTTCGGCGATATTATCAATTTGGAAACTTTGTAGAGAGAAAACTGGTGGTAGATAGGCAGAATCCTATCATTTTTTATGATGACACGCAATTTAAACAACGATATAGGTTCAGCAAGGGAGATTTCCTTGATATTTTCCGTGATATGGAGCATCTACTTGACAGACCTGTTGGCTATGGGGTCTGGAAACTATTCGTTGCGATGAATTTCAAAGCAATCATCAGTTGTTGAATGGGAGGTATAGATGAACCATAGCCAACAAGTCTGTCAAGCATTTTTTTTTTAACCCACCCGGTCACAGTTCACTGACCCTCATCGGGACCCGGGGGGCGAAAATGTAATAATTATTCATAGTAAATAAAATTTTTAATAAAAAAGTAAAATAAAATAATAATGATAACAATAATAATATTACCACTGTAATAATGATAATAATAATAATAATAATAATAATAATAATAAATAACTATAAAGAAATACAAAATTAAAAAAAAAATCAATAGTGAGAAACGCTATATGTGTGTTGTGTTGTCAAGTAAGAGAAACTATTGAGACCCTGCAATTTTGTATAAATGAGGCAGAAAGACAGATCAGCAACCTGGGACTTGGTCGCAATTTTCGTGATGCCATATGGCAGCAGGGTCTACCATTAGACAACACATAATTATGCTCCCAATATCTTCCCAGGCGGTAGTACCTCCCTGTTTGGTAACTGTCACGGAAAATATCAAGAAATTCTCTCTTGCTGAACCTATATCGTTGTTTAAATCGAGTGTCATCATAAAAATTGATAGGATTTGGCCTATCTACTATCGGCCTTCTCTCTACAAAATTTTCAATTTGATGATATCGTCGAAAAGCGCACTCTCTGTCAAAATTCATGTTGACTTGCTATCTTGAATGATGTATCGACCGCTAAACCTGCCTCCAGGATGGATTAACGCTAGGATCGACAAATCCGATCTCAAGCCTGGTTTGAATCCTTGTGTTGGTTTAAGCCAGCTTTCTGAATACAAAAATAGTCTTCTATCTGCGCTTGATCCTTGGTTTAAACAACTCATGCGGTTTCAAACCAGCATTCTCAATTCGGGCCTCAGAGTTTATGGGAATTTTTAACCAATTTTGATGAAATATTTTTTCTTTACATATGAGTTCAAACATCCATTCTTAAGTGACATTGTAGTTGTTAAGCTTAATGAATTTCTGAAACAAGAAAACTTGCTGCATCATCTACAGATTACTTTTTATGATGAAACATATGTCTAAGTTATACTATATATTGATATGGCAGAGCGGGATCCTTACTAACATAATATTTTTAATGCACAGCCCTATGGACAACAATAATTATGAAGGCCATTAATGATAGCAAGCGACACAATTCACCAAGAACCTACCCGTAATTCATAATTTATTAAATTAGGATGTTAACCCAAAACAAACCAAACTGAGAAAATTTATCAAAAGAAGAGTTAAGAGCATGTTAGGACATCCTGAAGTGAAGTATGGCGTTTAGGATCTTATTGCATTAGTAGCGAAAAACTTTATTTCATATTCAGGCAGTGAAAAGATTGAGAAAATTGGAGGTTATCTAATAAACCAAAAGTTGGGGAGTTGTGTAAAGGGATAATGGACTTTATTAGACAGAGATCCTCTTAAACAGGTTTAATGCTAACCCCGTGGACTTGACAATACGGTACAGTGTATATAGCTTAATATAACAACAACAATAGTGAGGATGAGATTCTAGAATAAAATTATGAGGAATTAAAGAGGGCGAAAGTCACTGTAAAGTTTAATGAATGTTTCACTAAAATGGGTGATATCAATACAAAGACAAAGGAGGAGAAAAAGCCTCAGAAGTTGACCACATGGGTTGGGCAGTAAAAACAAAAGAGGAGAAAGATTAACTGACATATACAAGATGATTGATAAAGATACATGACTTCAACGTCACCTTTGGCATCATTGTCCATTGAAGTTACCCTTGAGGAATGTAACTATTATGTTCATGAATCAAATGGATTATGTGATAAATAAGAAAAGATTCAGTAATTCGGTAGTCAACTTAGATCTGTCCAGGGGGAGACTATGGGTCATATCTATCTAGGGGCAAACTGTGGGTCAGAGCGAGCCAGGGGCAAACTTTGGGTCAGAGCTAGACAGGGGCAAACTGTTGGTCATATCTACCCTGGGCAAACTGTGGGTTATATCTTATACCCAGGGGGCAAACTATGGGTCAGATCTAGCCATGGGTAAGTTGTGAGTCAGACCTACCCAGGGGCAAGGTGTGGGCCAGACCTACCTGGGGGAAGACTATGTAAAACCTGCTCAGGGGCAGACTGTGTCAGGACTACCCATGGGCAGACTATGGGTCAGACCTACCCATAGGCAGACTATGTCAGGACTACCCATGGGCAGACTATGGGTCAGACCTACCCATAGGCAGACTGTGTCAGGACTACCCATTAGGGTGTGTCATACGGAGGCGAATTTTTTTGTTTTGAGTTTGAAAAATCGGCCCATGGTATTAATGATGCAGTTCTATGTGCAGAATCATGTGATATCTTCAGATTTGAAAAGTTTTCATTTTTTGCTAGGTAAATTTTAACTTGAAATCTTATGAAAATTCAGTATTCCCACCCTTTTACCAACACCACTAAATAGCTTATTTAAAGTAAAGTAAATGTATCAGGTTAATTTATTAGGATGAAAATGATCCAGAATAGTGAAATGAATGATCTTGACACATTTATTAAATTTAATATTCCTTTAGAAAACAAAATCATCAAATACAAAAACCGGTTTTACTACTACGACCCGGTGTTGCTGCACACCATAGAGAACATGTCTTTCTTGCTTCTGTTTCTACTCATCGCCTCCCTGCTGACCACCTGAGCTCGGATGTAGCCTTCCCTCCTCTCCTGGCTGTACACGTGACTGCTGGCCTCGCTCACTTGCTGTACACAACGCTCTATACTCTGGGTGTGCGAGGGCCAGGCAGGGACATGCATGGGTTTGTCCAGGAAAGCTCTGACTTGAACATTGGTGAGGCTGCAGGTAAGAGGGGGCTCACTGCCAGCCAGGATGTTATCCAGATCTATGAGATCAGTGAGGGTCTTGGCACCTAGATTGACTTCAGGAGTCGTCCTGACCCTGAAGGAACGTCACCAACTGATTCGTCATGCCCAGATCCTTCTTCATAATTCCTATCCAAGATCTTTGACTGCCACTCTCTCCTCCTTTCATCCCATTGCAGAGCATTGTCTGCAGAACTGCCTCAGGATGAGCATACCAGGAAGATCTCCTCACAGTCTGCTCCACAATCTGAACAACCTTCCTTGGCTGACTCCTCAGGAGCTCAAGCTGGAAGAGAATATGCCTCGGACCTTCGGAGAACGATGACTTGACCTGGGTGTTGAACCAATTTGGCAAGTAGACACTCACGATGAATTGGACAATAAGTCTCAGGTTGTGAAGCTGGTTCCCTTTCAGTTTATGATGAGCGACCCAAATTCTGCAGAACCTGAGAGCCGTTGTGAGCCACCTAGAATGTGAGACTGGACCTATCTGCAGGTAAGCAAGTCTATCAGTCATGACCCCAGTTTTGATGGCACTGCAAATCATGTAACCATAGTACTGGTCAGTACTCAGGTCGTCAATGACAGTATGTGCAAGCTCAACGAGTGGAGGGCCACCGTGATTTTTTCAAAGCCGGATTTATTTCTAACTCAGTGGCAGAGTCCAGCATCTTTGCCAAGAGGACCAGACCATCTGTTGTTTGAAAGAGTCTTGCCATCCAGCTCCTGGATCAGATGTCTGAGTGGCAACTCGTTGGTGTGGAGGTCACAAACAATCCAGACCAGCTTCCTCCCAATCTTCCGCTCTATCCACTGTATGACCCCCCCTTGCCACCTTGTGTTCGTGTTGGTGCTGTCCCCTCCAATGGCCTGCAGGGTCTGGTCTACGTTCCTCTCTCTGAGCCAGTTCACAATGTTATCTGCCACTATCTCAGCTGGTTTCCTGATGTCATCTTTCTCTGGAGTGAAATACCACAAATACTTCCCTCCTGGTTCACTGCAGCAGGAGTAGTGTTCCTCCTTCACCATGGCAGGGAACAACTTGTCAGAATCTCCAACTTTCATGAACACTTTAGTGTCATCCCTTCTCCCATCAAAGAACAAACAATTGATTCCATTTTTCCTCATCCCCTTATCAAACCCTCTCTTCTAGGTTACTGACAAGTTTCTCCTGAGCTCTCCTTCTTACTTTGTTATGATCTATCACCAGGTGAACATCATCAGGTGTTATCAAACCACTGTCAATCCAGGCAGCTGTTGCTATCTCTGCAGTTTCTCTGAGACCAGTGTGGTGTTTCATGCTGGCAAGAGCTATGCTCAGATATCTTTCCTATTTCGAATCTTATGCCTGGAAGGTTTGGGATCATTATTTTCTGGGGACAAGTCACCATTCTCCTGGTCAGCACTCGGATCAGCCATGGGGAAGTCATTAAATCCTGAATCAGCTTGATCTCCAATCATCGGCCTTTTACCTCAATTCTGGGCCTTCTCAAGTCTCTTTTCCTCGGCAACTCTTCTCCTCTTCTGCCTCTCTGTGGCAGCCTCCTGTCTCTTGGACTCCGGATTATCTTGGCTAGAAATCATGAGAGCCCCTATACTGCCAGTCTTCTCTCTGTGCTTTGACAAATGCCAGTTCGATCACAGGAATCTTCAGTTCACGCTTGCAAATACAGGAGATGTGGGCCTCGGATTTACAGTCACGATCGCATCCAAACTCAGGACAGAGAACAATTGGGCACTTGCAAGTAATTATGTCAAATAACTTTGTCCAGTTGTTTGGCAAAGCTGTCCTTAACTGCAAGTTTTCCTCTCCCAAGAGAGATATCTCTTGCCTTTTCCCAACTGGCTAGCAGTCTCTCACTAATCTTCTTCTGACTTGTTATGACTGGAGGCTTGAACTGAGCGTTAGCCAGAGTGTGTACTGTGCCAAGACAGCTTTGGTCATATCACTGGCAATGTCTTTGTTTGTGTAAGTTCTTTGGTTCTTTTCACTGATTTGCCTGATTAAAACACCGTATCTCAAAGCATCTCTCAATGTAGGCAACTCCGACTTCAGGAGCTCTCTCCCAGACCCAAGATAGTGACTGAGATGGCTGGATTTTTGGTTCCTCGTCCTGACACAAGCAGCCATCGCAAATATTATCAACTTATAAATGCATCAGAATCTGAAACAGAAAAAAATATTGTTAGTTGGGTTGTTAAAGAATGAAGTCAGAAAGCAATGTTCACTATTTAATTGTAATGCACTAATGCAGCTGTACGTTAGATTTTCGATAAATTTCACGCTAAAATTTACCTAGCAAAAGGTTGCAAAATATTGAAACTGAAATTATTTTCTGTTTATATACACTAAAATCTACCAAAAAAGTGATGGACCATTAGTTTTAGCTGATCTTCCCTCCTATGACACACCCTACTACCCATGGGCAGACTATGGGTCAGACCTACCCATAAGCAGACTGTGTCAGGACTACCCATGGGCAGACTATGGGTCAGACCTAACCCAGGGGCAGACTGTGAGTCAGACCATTGTACTGTATTGTAGTGTATTGATATTGAAACAGTTTGTTTAGTCAGAAAAATACAGATACGGAGTCGATAATAATAACAATTGCCACAGTTATCACTTCGATAGTTATTTATTTTGTTATATTTTATTTTATTTGTTTACAATTATATTATAAGTATATACATATTTTACAGTGGAGTTGATGTACATTAATATGATAAGTGAGGGAAGCAATACAGTATGTGTTGTATAAAGGTAAAACAAGGAGACAGAATCAGTCAGGATTATGTGTTGACGGCAGATATATCATTATTGCAATGGTAAGGAGTTTAGTAAATCTTTAACTTAAGAAATACACAAAAAATCTTATAAAATTAAAGGGTTTAACAAAGCTCAAAACAGAGACGGGGTTAAAACATTAAATCAGAAACCAAAACAGATTTGTATTACTGTTGGAGGAAAGACTAGAGGAATAATAAACAGACCAACAGTGGGAAATTTTATAACCAAAAAGAGGAACCAGAGTAAAGGTGAGTGAATCATAAGTGAAATTAATAATGAAAATGAAACATGATAAAATGACTTAAAAATAAAGACAAAAAGATCCTGTATGAGATATAAGTAAAAGGGAGATGCAGAGACCATGCACAAAACTATATAATGATAATGATAGTGAAGACACAAATAAAAAAAATGATAAAAATCAAGTTCCCAATTTTGGAAGAAAAAACTTGAGGCAGCTGTGAGCAAATTAAAAACAATTTACTCTAGCGGGGTTGATCACCTTCCATCAGAATTTCTAGAATAAATGGTCAAGAATATGATCAAATGTTTGACAAAAATAAGTTATCCCATTTACTTCAAAGGTTAGGTTAGGTTGCGTTAGGAAACCTTTGATGTGTCATATATAAATTAAAAAGACTCGCTGCAATGTTTTAGTATTTTTCTTAAAATAATAAAAATCCTGATTAGATAGTGAGTTATCTAAGGTTAGAAAGAGAAGAGAAATAAAGAAACTGTATTTGGTTACAAAATTTAAGTGCAATGGCTTTAGACATCAACATAAAAAAAATTATTGTTTGGATGATTTTGAAGAAAAAAATCATAGGGTAACACGATAAACATTAAACAATGGACAAGACTGAAGGCAATAATAAATTTGTGAAAATCTATACAAGCAACAGGAGACTACAGTGTGAGTAAATAATGAACTCACTACTGTAATTGGTTGACGGTTAGACAAAAATAAGATGAAGTTCCGTTCTATCTCTAATGCTTTTTAACATTCTGTACAGTAGATAGTGATGAGGCATTACAAAAACTGTTTAACAGATTAGTGGTAAACGATGAAGGATAATTATGAGTTAAAAGTTAAGGCTGTAAAGACGGACACAATGGTTGTTTCCAAATTAAAAATAAATCCTAATAAGAAAATTATGGTAAGCAACTGGGAATTTAAGCTTGTGGAAATACCATCAGCTGTGATGGTAGATGTACACAAATTATTAAAACAAGAATAGGTCATGTAAAAACCTGTTAAAAAGGACATAAACTTAAATTTTAGGAAAAAGCTGCCATTATTGTTATATGGGTCAGAGCATGGATGCTTTTAGAAAACACCATGAGTTGGATAGGTTAGTTTGGGTTAGGTTAGTTTAGGTTAGGTTAGTTTAGGCCTTTGATATGTGGTGCTACAGAAAAATGCTAAAAATGAATCACAAAAACAGGAAAACAAATGAAGTAGTACCAAACTCTCATAAAAAAATAAGAAATGGAAGCTGAGATACTTTGGACATATAATTAGAGATGAAAGGATAGTGACAAAAACACTAATGCGCATAATAGAGGGTAGGAGTGCCTGGGGCGAGGGGGACTGTGAAGGGTGAATACTAAAAGCTGTGGTCCCCAGAGAGATGCATAATATGAGAGGCTTGGTAAAAACAGCCCGAAAATGTTTAATGTGAGGACCGTGCTTGACAACCCTGAGGCATGAAGAAGATGATTCTTTAATATATTGAAAAACTTTAACCCTGGTTCAGTTAGTTTGGTCTGGTTAAGTTATTTATTTATTTTTTATTTTATTTTTTTTCTACATGGGTTAATCCACCCGGACACAGGTAAATGACCCACATCAGGGCCTGGGTGGCGAAGATATAATAATAATAATAATAATAAGAAGAAGAAGAAGAAGATTATAACAAATATTAATACAAATGAAATAATAATAATAACAATAATAATAATAATAATAATAATAATAATAATAATAATAATAATAATAACAATAATAATAATAATAATAATAATAATAATAATAATAATAATAATAATAATAATAATAATAATAATAATAATAATAATAATAATAATAATAATAATAATAATAATAATAATAATAATAATAATAATAATAATAATAATAATAATAATAATAATAATAATAATAATAATAATAATAAAGGCCCATAAATGAATAAAAAAATATATAAAAAAGATCAATAGTGAGAAACGATATCTGTACAGTATGTTGTGTTGTCAATAGTAAGAGAAACAATTGAGACCCTGCAATTGTGTGTAAATGAGGCAGAAAGTCAGATCAGCAACCTGGGACTCGGTCACAATTTTCGTGATGCCATATGGCAGCAGGGTCTACCATTAGACAACACATTATGCTTCCAATATCTACCCAGGTGGTAGTACCTCCCTGTTTGGTAGGTAGGCCTTGTTGGAGTTAGTTAGTTAGTTAGGTCTGGTTCAGTAGTTAGGTCTGGTTCAGTAGTTAGGTCTGGTTCAGTAGTTAGGTCTGGTTCAGTAGTTAGGTCTGGTTCAGTAGTTAGGTCTGGTTCAGTAGTTAGTTCTGGTTCAGTAGTTAGGTCTGGTTCAGTAGTTAGGTCTGGTTCAGTAGTTAGGTCTGGTTCAGTAGTTAGGTCTGGTTCAGTAGTTAGGTCTGGTTCAGTTGGTTAGGTCTGGTTTAGTTGTTAGGTCTGGTTCAGTTAGTTAGGTCTGGTTCTGTAGTTAGGTCTGGTTCAGTAGTTAGGTCTGGTTTAGTTGTTAGGTCTGGTTCAGTTAGTTAGGTCTGGTTCAGAAGTTAGGTCTGGTTTAGTTGTTAGGTCTGGTTTAGTTGTTAGGTCTGGTTCAGTAGTTAGGTCTGGTTCAGTAGTTAGGTCTGGTTCAGTTGGTTCATGTCGTGTGCTGTACTGTCTGAGGTATACCATACCCTTCTGGAATAGAGTAAATGAACTGGTTGTAGGAACACAAATCAAATAAAAAAATGTTTATAACTATATCCTGTGACCTTTCTCTTGGTCAAAATTCTGACGTTTTTCCCTCCATTTTTTTCCGAAGACAATCAAATTGAAAATCTTGAAATGCTCTGACATAGTCTTAGTATTTAACAATTTACTATTTTTTTGGCTGAATTACATTAAAAAATATTTCTATAACAGACAGTGTATGGAGCGTAAGAAAGAGAAATAATAATTAGAACTTCCAAAGAATCCCATATTTTAATGCTACAACTGTTTTGCGATTTGTTCAATTTGATAAGAAGCCGTAACATATACACCCAAGTCAGCGCATCATACACGATTTGACTCATTGGTGTAAACTATCACAAATATGCTACTAATACCAACCATACTATGAAACCTGCCGTATGTGGTATTTAGTATTATGTCTACTACTAAAGGCATGCATACAACTTTATCCCTCTCTAAGATTTTCCAAACTATCTTGAACTCCCATTTTCTCAGTCACCTTGAACGCCTTTCTCTTGTGTCGGATCACCAGTATGGTTTTCGCCAGGCGAGATCTACTGGTGATCTGCCCTCCTATTGCACCCATCTTTGGTCATCCTCTCTTAGGGATTATGGGGAAACTTTCGTCGTGGCCCTCGACATCTCCAAAGCATTTGACAGGGTATGGCACAAGTCTTTGCTATCTAAACTTCCCTCTTTTGGTTTCTCTTCCCCACTTTGTTTTCTCATCTCTAGTTTCCTTGAGAACCGATCCATGGCAGTTGTTGTCGAGGGATCGATCTCTCGCTCTTTCTCCACCAATAGTGGTGTCCCACAGTGTTCTGTTCTTTCACCTACTCTCTTCCTTCTTTTTATCAATGATTTATTTTATACTACAACTAATTATATCCATTCTTACGCTGATGATTCAACTCTTCACTCTTCCTCACATTTTCCCCTTCCTCCTAACTCTCAAACTAGATCTGTTTCTAGAACTGATATCATTACTTCTATCAACGCGGGTATGTGCAGCATCTCTGAATGGGGAGGTACAAACTTGGTTAAATTCAATAGTAATAAAACTCAATATTTACCAATTACACTTTCAAAATTAGATGATCTCCCACCAATTACATTTCAGGACGCTATCATCCTGCCAAACTCTGAAATAAATATGTTAGGCCTCACCATTTCCTCCAATATGTCCTGGAAATCACACATCCTTAACATCCTCCAGTTTCCGTCTCCACCTCCTCCGCCGACTCAAGTTCCTCGGAGTTCCTGCACCCGAGCTCCTCAGTGTTTACACAACATTCATACTTCCCAAGCTCACCTATGCCTCCCCCACCTGGTCTTCCTCCCTAAATGCCACACAACGTAAACACCTAGAAAAGTGCAAAAGAGGGCATGCAAGATTATTCTCTCCCCTTCCTACTCCACATATCAAGAAGCGCTCAACACACTGACCCTTTCGACTCTCACTGACCATCACCACGACCTCATCTGCAAATTTGGTAAGAAGCTTCTACACCATCCTCGACACCGGCTCCTACTACCACCTGAGATCCCTAGCCCGAGAATTGCTGTTCGACACCACAACCGCATCCAGCCCATACGTGCACGAACTGATCGCTATAAGAACAGCCCAGTCCCAACCATTGTAAAATTATCAATAACTTGTAATAAACCAGTGTATTCACTCCCAGTAAATACTACTTCTTGCACTGTCACTATGTTGAAATGCACTGTGTTTGAGCTTTTCCTCATCTAGTTATTATATATCTTATTTGTATCACTTATGTTACTTGTATATTATTTGTAATTCGAAACCCATTCCCCAAATATGTAACTGTATATTTTCAGCCTTCTGGCTGTCAAGCTCTTTCAATAAACCGTTAATTATTATTATTATTATTATTAGCTAAAGCTGCCTCCCGAAAGTTGGGAATACTGTACAGATGCCGTAGCTACTTCACTCCTGAGCACTTGCTCCAACTGTTAGATAGGGTGGGATCAAAAGCATTTCGTCTTATTAACTCTCCTCCTTTAGTCGACAATCTCTCTTCCCTTTCTCTTCGCCGCAATGTTGCTTCACTCTCTCTCTTTTACAGGTACTTTAACGGGCAATGTTCGGTGGATTTGGCATCCTGTGTACCGTCGGCAAGGCCGTGGACTCGTAACACACGTCTTGCCCACGGTGCCCACCGTTTCTCTGTGGATGTCGTTCACACAAGAATAACCCGTTATAGTACCTCCTTCTTTCCTCACACAGCCAAACTGTGGAATGCTCTGCCTTCTTTTGTGTTTCCATATTTATACACTCTGCCTCACTTTAAAAAGCTGGTTTTCCGGTATCTTCGTGGTGTAGATTAACACGGTATAACCTTTTTCTTCTCTATTTTCAAATTCTTTCTGTTCTTATTTTTTCGCCCCCCAGGCGTTTGACCTGTGCCCGGGTTGTGCAAATTCCCGTAAAAAAAAATATATATATATACGATCATAGTTATTGATATTGTCTTTATCGTAATGAATGTGATAACCAACGACATCACATTCTTAACAATATCTGGATCTGAAGATTTCGCTATGGCCTTCTCCACCCCCACACAGACTGCCTCTCCACCCCCCACATTGCTTGCCTCTCTTTTCACCCCATCTCCATACCTTTCCCACCCTCCTCACATCATACATGTTGCGCCATCTACTGATTAAAAATGTCACTTCCTTCTGGTGCTCCGTTGTTCTAACCTAAAGTGCATCGGCTTCGCATCGTTGTTGACAGCGGGACAGGACTTTTGTCCGTGATTGTACATAGATCATGCAGGTTTACAATTTCCAATGCACACCTAGACAGTGCAGGTATACAGCAATAGTAAAATATAAGGCTGTTCAACCAGTGATAGTCGACAAAGCCATCCGATGCCTGTTTATTTCATTCTTACGAATCGTAAGGACACTCAATGTCTTCTACTAATCTGTGAATTATTTATTGTCCCATCCTCTCAATATTCCTTATCTCCTCAATCCTCCACACTCTCCCTCCCAATCTCCCCATCTTTCCCTTCTCACCATCTCTTCCTTCTGTGGTCAGTTGCCCCCAGTCCTCCACACTGCTCTCTCTCACGCCACTCAGTTCGTGAGGTGTACAGTATGTTCATGATTATGTAATTCATATTTACAAATTTGTGAATATTGTTTTGTATGTGTTTATCTAACGATACCTCATTATTAAAAGGTTAGGTTATATTCGATATGTTAGTTTGTTGAAATTATTTTTGTTGAAATTAGATTTTGTTGGTTGGTTAAGTGTCGATAGCTTTGGTTTAATCAGGTTAGTTTCGTTAAATTAGATTTGATTAGGAGAGGTTACGATAGGTTAGGTTAGGTTAAGTAAGGTTACATTAGTTTAGACTATGTTACGTTGGATCTTGTTCTTTGCCTTCAGACTCACATCCAGCGCCGAATTTCCTCTCACTATATCACAACAAAAATTAATGTGCACAATCTAATAAGATATAGACCTGGGGATACACTAGACCTTCCCCGAGGCTGGTTGTTGTGCGGTACACGGTCATAAATTATTTACGTGGCAGCCACCCAGAACCCAGCTTGTTGACGGCACCAGAAGCCTCGTCTCCAGAATCGCACTTTATTTTAAAAACTTTACACTTGTTTTTCTCCCTCACTACTCCAGTGGATTTGTAACTCAGCATTTTTCTCGGTGTCTCTATTTGATGTGTGGGAGAATCTGGTGAACTATTTAAACCACGGTGAGAAAATAAACTTTCGAGAGAAAAATAGATCCCTCAGTTAGGTTAGATTAAAATGGATAAACTAGTTAAGTTAGGTTAGGTTAGGTTAGGTGGACTAAATCTGGTTTGGATGGTTCATGTCCTTTGCCATCAGAAATTATTTAGGCTTATAATCTCCGAAGATGATGTAATAGAGAACAAGTTTCTAACGATAATGTTTGATATTGTCCTGGTAACAGATAACACTATTGTTGTTCATCGTGGCGGCACTCAACAAGCATTCAATAACCTCCAGGAGTTAAATCATATCTGAACTAACTCTGACTTCAGTAGGACTGGACACTAGTGCTGCCCCGCAAGTACTGGTAAACTGTTGACTATCTTGGAAGAACACAGTATGGATAACAGGTGTCATGGGAGAAAGATCATATTAAAAGAGTCTTCTGATGTTCGAAGCCGATATACAGTATGGTAGACCTTGATGAGCAGAATATCTGTAAGGGTGTTTGTGGAAAAAACGTGTTGTGGCTTAAAACCGATTACAGTAACGTTCATTACCACTACTGTCGTCCAACCCTCACTCGTGTTTACCTCTCCCTCACTGGTTGTTGTATATGTATGTGCTAATGTTACAATGAAATAAGCTGGGGGAGAGGGCGAATCTTCGGGTGATCCGTTCCTACTGTAAGCGCTACTTTATAGCTCCTAAGTCTGATCTATGGTGTAATATGGGAACACTAATTGTTTCATTTATATATTTTTTTAATTAGGTTGGCTGTATATAATAGTAACAAAGCAGTACTGAGGATTCAATATACAGTATGACTGGTGTTTCAGGCAGGGTGGTCCAGGGACTGTGCCTTTGACCAAGAGTGACTTGTGTGGTGGTGACATGATTGGTTCTCACATATTTCCTTTGAACCATCATGGGTAACTCATTTAGATACCCAAACTTGGTTTTAATCTAGTATCAGGTCTCCTTGGATGTGAGCTAAGAAATGACTTTTGAAATTTAGCTGAACTTCATAACTGTATATCCATCCAACTCAAAATGACACAGCGCCTCCGATTCTGAGATTTCGTCTGTAATTTGTCAAGTTGCATTGCTGTCATATCGTCCATTTTACCCCTTCACTATATATGACTTACGCGACGCAACTGCATTATCAATTATATTACCCGCATATTTATTCCACCAGGATGATATAGTATTCTAGCACACAGCAAACACATGAAAAAAAATTCTCCCTATACAAAGGTATGATTGGTCACGTGATAATTTCAACCATACATCTTTGTGACACCGGGCTGATAAATAAAGGCTATAATATTAGAGTTAATTATCTTCAATAACAGAAGCTGATTTTTCAGGCCTTCTACTGTACTTGTCATGCTCTTCGTATATGGACATGAAGGCAACAATGAAGGGTATTCTTTTTCAAATAAACTAACATTATTCTCTACCGTGGGCGTCATTGTCACAAGTGGACCAGGTACTATCCATTAAATAACTGACCCCTTTTATAATTAAAGGTTATTTAACTGCAACGGTTATTATCCAACGTGAAAACCTTTTGGTCCTCAGATACATCTTACTCAAAGGAACAGTGGCTATTCCACCTACCCCGTCAGGTAACTCGTACTCTCCATTATAAAAATATTCCACACTAGGAGCAGAGCCTTTCAACAAAACACAATGAAAAGCAAAAGAGTCACACAAAATCATTATATAGAGGGTACTGGAGATCACTAGAATCCTTAAGAGAAACTGTCTAAGAATATAGGGCGTGAAACAGTCTTCTTTGGTGCTTCTTTTATTATGAATTAACCCAAACTTCTCTTCTTCTTTTTTTTTACTTTTGTCATCGTGCATAATGTGTCTTGTTTTCATTCAGTAAATAAAGGTGATGACTTTTCTCTTATGATGACTTTACTCCTATCCTCTGACTTCACTAAAGGCTTCCAATAATGCTCATCGGAGCCTGCCTGACCACTGCTTTGTTTAAGGTGGCAGCATTATCATACAACCTTCTACCCTTGTCCCTAGAGAGAGAGAGAGAGGTTTTTTTAGTTTAACAAATTTATTGACAAAGCTTGGAGTACAGTTTGTCTATTCTGATTAATTCAGTCAGGTCTTGACACTGAGGGTGGTATCACTTCTCACTGCCACGCAGGACAGAGGTTCATACACAAAGAAATACATCATATTCATTAACAGTATATATAGGTCAGAATCATATGGGTTATGCACAAAGGTTCATACATTTGAAGTCAGGAGAGAGAGAGAGAGAGGAGAGAGAGAGAGAGAGAGAGAGAGAGAGAGAACAGAGAAAGAGAGGGAGAGAGCTGATTAAGAATGGGCACCTGGCCCCATTCTGCGTGTTGACAGGTTGTTGTCCCCAAGGCGCCTTTATCGACAGCTGTCCTCCACCCTCTCCCCTCCTTCGTCTCCTCTCCTCCTCTTCCGTCCCCTCCTCCCTCCTCCGTCCCTCCCTCCTCCTCCGTCCTCCTCCTCCTCCGTCCTCCTCCTCCTTCCTCCTCCTCCTCCGTCCTCCCTCCTCCGTCCCTCTCCTCGTCTCCTCCCTCTCCAGACTTTCACTCTCCCCTCTCACCCTCCCACTTTTCACTCTACCCGCCAATCACGCTTAAACCTCTCCCTCTCACTATCCCTTTTCACCCCCATCTCTCTCACACCCTATTCTCCTTTGTTACCCACCTCACCTATCACCTTCCCATTTTTCACCTTTCCCCACCTCTCGCCCTCCCCAACTCACCTTTCATCCTCCCACCTCTTACCTTCCCCACTCATCCCCCCACCTCTTACCTTCCCCACTCATCCCTCACCTCTCACCCTCTCCACCTTCATGCTCCACCACCTTCCACCTCTCACCTTCTCACCAACTCATTCCCTCACCTCTCACTGGCGGCCCTCACCATTACCAGAGTAACGAGAGGAGAGAGAAGGTGACGAGAGCCTGAGGAGAGTGACAGGAACCCCAAGGAGCGATAGTGAAGGACACAAGGTGGTGGTGGTGTGGTGGTGGTGGGTGGTGGTGGTGCCATCAAAGACAAAATGTAGCTGGCACAGAACAATACCAAAACATCCTCGCTCTAGCTTCAGTCTGAAAGCTAATGAAAAAAATCAGACGATTCAGGCAGAGCAAACCATGCCTTCAAGGCAGACGTATTTCCAGGTCCGTTAAAGGGAGACCGTGTCACACCCAGTTATGGCCTGAACATTTTTGGAGTGCCTTTTGTTTCTGGGACTTAAGTCTGGCAATCGTATGGAATCAATGTTCAAGAAGTACTTCCTCTGCCAGCCAGCCGAAAGCTCATCAAGATCCAGTCTGGAAAGAAAGCTACTGCCAAAGCTATAATATCGGTTTCAACTGTTTAGTAGACACTTTTCTCATGCCACCATTTGCATAGTGTTTCACGTAAACAACCCTGGTGTCAGCCTTTTCATAATTTCTTGGGTTAAAGAAGATCAGGTATGTCCAAGTTCACCATTTGACAGCATATTCGCCTTAGTTGTCGTACAAAATCTTGTTGTCAGTTGACATTTGATTACCCAGAAGAGATGGAGAAGGGGTCTCATTCTTGTACCTAAAATCCAAATTTTGTTGTAAATATCATCATGATACTACAATTAAGAGCTGAAATATGATAATTTATGCAATGGTGCCCATCTTAACGTCATCTTGAAGATATCCTAAACTGTAAAAGAGAGAGAAGGGTTTTAATTTTATTTGATTTAGTTCACCCAAAACGTATATTTTAGTGCAGTAATCATTTGTTATGACAATTAGAAGCAGAGACATGGCAAAATATTGTTATCACAGCCATCTTGAACGCCAGCTTGATTATCTCCCAAAAGAATAAGTGCTAGAGATCGGGTTTAGATCTAATATCATATCCCATGTTCTAAAGTGAGTTTACACCAAATTTGGTGATTTTGTCACAAAAGTACAATTTTTAATACTAGCTGCTGGACTATCAAGGACACTGCGCAGCACTGGGTTATTCTCTCCAAACGTGGCGTATGTAGATGGGGAGGTGCTGAGGGTATAACGTCTGCGAAGGTTGCTGGGGAGAGGGTAGAGTGCTTGAAGTATTATATCCGTATACTAAAACAATATTAACACTAAACGGGTGTGTGGTGGACCAGACACACAGTGGGGTTAATGCAGTGATGGGAGTAGACTGAACATGCTAGTGGTGGTGAGGGTGGGGTGATGATGTGGGTTAGGTGAAGGTGATGATGTGTGGGTGGTGAATGTGAGATATGTGGTCAGGTGATGGTGTGATGTGGTGAGGTGGTGAAGGTGGTGATGCGTGGTCAAGTGGTGAAGGTGTTGATGTGGTCAGTTGATGAAGGGTGTTGATGTGTGGTCAGGTGAAGGTGGTGATGTGTGGTCAGGTGATGGTGGTGATGTGTGGTCAGTGTGATGGTGGTATGTGTGGTCAGGTGGTGAAGGTGGTGTTGTGTGGTCAGGGTGGAATGGTGGTGATGTCTGTCAGGTGATGGTGGTGATGTGTGGTCAGGTGATGAGGTGGTGTTGTGGGTCAGGTGATGAAGGTGGTGTGTTTTCAGGTGTGGTGGGTGTGTGAGGTGATGGAAGGTGGTGTTGTGTGGTCAGGTGATGGGTGTGGTGATGTGTGTCAGGTGATGGTGGTGATGTGGTCAGTGGAAGGTGGTGTTGTGGTCAGGTGGGTGAAGGTGGTGATGTGGTCAGGGTGATGGTGTTGTGATGTGTGGTCAGTGATGGTGGTGATGTGTGGTCAGGTGATGAAGGTGTGATGTGTGTGTTCAGGTGGTGAAGGTGTTGATGTGTCAGGGTGATGGTTGTGATGTGTGCAGGATGGTGGTGATGTGTGGTCAAGTGGTGAAGGTGTGGTGATGTGTCAGGTGGTAGAAGGTGTTGATGTGTGGTCAGGTGGTGGGGTGGTGATGTGTGGTCAGGTGTGATGGTGGTGATGTGTGGTCAAGTGGTGAGGTGTTGATGTGTGGTCAGGTGGTGAAGGTGGTGGTGTGGTCAGGTGATGGTGGTGATGTGTCAGGTGGTGAAGGTGGTGGTGTGTGGTCAAGTGGTGAAGGTGTTGATGTGTGGTCAGGTGATGTATGCAGATGTGTGGTCAGGTGATGGTGGTGATGTGTGGTCAGGTGTGAAGGTGGTGATGTGTGGTCAGGTGGTGAAGGCTGTGTCGATGTGTGGTCAGTGATGGTGGTGTGTGTGTCAGGTGATGAAGGTGGTGATGTGGTCAGGTGGTGAGGGATATGTGATCAGTTGGTGATGGTGGTTATGTGCAGTAAGGTGGTGGTGAAGGTGGTGTTGTGTGGTAAGGTTAATGGTGGGTGTGGTCAGGTGGTAAAGGTGTTGAGTAGTGGAGGGAAGTCGCACTAAAAACGTATGGTGATGACCTATATCAGAGCTCTGTTTTTCCAGCATGAGACTGTCTAGACATTTCACCAGACATATAAATCATAATGTCTAGACATGTACCAGATTGTCTGAATGTGTACCAAACTGGGAATCCATTATCTGGGACTCTTAGTGTATCTTATAGATCGTGCTGTGGGTGTGATTGTACTATAGATCGTGCTGTGGGTGAGGGGTGTACTATAGATCGTGCTGTGGAGGGAGGTGTACTATAGATCGTGCTGTGGGTGAGGGGTGTACTATAGATCGTGCTGTGGGTGAGGGTGTACTATAGATCGTGCTGTGGGTGAGGGTGTACTATAGATCGTGCTGTGGGTGAGGGTGTGTACTATAGATCGTGTGCTGTGGAGGGAGGATGTACTATAGATCTCTGATGCTGTGGGTGAGGGTGTACTATAGATCGTGCTGTGGGTGGGGTGTACTATAGATCGTGCTGTGGGTGAGGTGTACTATAGATCGTGCTGTGGGTGAGGGGTGTACTATAGATCGTGCTGTGGGTGAGGGTGTACTATAGATCGTGCTGTGGAGGAGGGTGTACTATAGATCGTGCTGTTGTGGGTGAGGGTGTACTATAGATCATTCTGTGGGTGAGAGATTATGCACTATAGGTCGTATTATGCTGTGGGTGAGGTGTACTATAGATCGTGCTGTGGGTGAGGGTGTACTATAGATCGTGCTGTGGGTGAGGGTGTACTATAGATCGTGCTGTGGGTGGGGGTGTACTATAGATCGTGCTGTGGGTGAGGGTGTACTATAGATCGTGCTGTGGGTGAGGGTTGTACTATAGATCGTGCTATGGGTGAGGTGTACCATAGATCGTGCTGTGGGTGAGGGTGTACCATAGATCGTGCTGTGGGTGAGGGTGTACCATAGATCGTGCTGTGGGTGAGGGTGTGCTATAGATCGTGCTGGGGGAGGGGTGTACTATAGATCGTGCTGTGGGTGAGGGTGTACTATAGATCGTGCTGTGGGTGAGGGTGTACCATAGATCGTGCTGCTGTGGAGTGAGGGTGTACTATAGATCGTGCTGTAGGTGAGGTGTGCTATAGATCGTGCTGTGGGTGAGGTGTGCCATAGATCGTGCTGTGAGTGAGGGGTGTACTATAGATCGTGCTGTGGGTGAGGTGTACTATAGATCGTGCTGTGGTGAGGGTGTACTATAGATCGTGTGCTGTGGGTGGTGTACTATAGATCGTGCTGTGGGTGGTGTACCGCCGTCGTGCTGTGGGTGAGGGTGTACTATAGATCGTGCTGTGGTGAGGGTGTACTATAGGTCACGTACTTTGTGGATGAGTTGTACTATAGATCGTGCTGTGGGTGAGGGTGTACTATAGATCGTGCTGTGGGGAAGGTGTACTGGGGTCGTGCTGTGGGGGAGGTGTACTATAGGTCGTGCTGTGGGTGAGGGGTGTACTATAGATCTCGTGCTGTGGGTGAGGGTGTACTATAGATCGTGCTGTGGGGGGAGGTGTACTATAGATCGTGCTGTGGGTGAGGGGTGTACTATAGATCGTGTGCTGTGGGGAGGGTGTACTATAGATCGTGCTGTGGGGGAAGGGGTGTACTATAGATCGTGCTGTGGGTGAGGGGTGTACTATAGATCGTGCTGTGGGTGAGGTGTACTATAGATCGTGCTGTGTGGGTGGGGGTGTACTATAGATCGTGCTGTGGGTGAGGGGTGTGCTATAGATCGTTAACAGTGGGTGAGGTGTACTAGATCGTGCTGTGGGTGAGGGTATACTATAGATCGTGCTGTGGGTGAGGGTGTACTTATAGATCATTGCTGTGGAGGAGGGATGTACTATAGATCGTGCTGTGGGTGAGGGTACTATAGATCGTGCTCCTTGGGTGAAGGTGTACTTATAGATCGTGCTGTGGGTGAGGGGGTGTACTATAGATCTGCTGTGGTGAGGGTGTACTATAGATCGTGCTGTGGGGGAGGGGTGTACTATAGATCTCATGCTGTGGGTGAGGGTGTACTATAGATCATTCTGTGGGTGAGATTTACTATAGATCGTGCTGTGGGTGAGGGGTGTACTATAGATCATTAGTGCTGTGGAGGAGGATGTACTATAGATCGTGCTGTGGGGGAGGGGTGTACTATAGATCGTGCTGTGGGTGAGGGTGTACTATAGATCGTGTCTGTGGGTGAGGTGTACTATAGATCGTGCTGTGGGTGAGGTGTACTATAGATCATTGATGCTTTGTGGAGGAGATGTACTGCTAGATCGTGCTGTGGGGAGGTGCTACTATAGATCGTGCTGTGGGTGAGGATGTACTATAGATCGTGCTGTGGGGGAGGATGTACTGGAATCGTGCTGTGGGGGAGGGGTGTACTATAGATCGTGCTGTGGGTGAGGGTGTACTATAGATCGTGCTGTGGAGGAGGATGTACTATAGATCGTGCTGTGGCTGAGGGTGTACTATAGATCGTGCTGTGGGTGAGGATGTACTATATAGATCGTGCTGTGGGGGGGAGAGGATGTACTATAGATCGTGCTGTGGGGGGGAGGGGTGTGCTATAGATAGTGCTGTGGGGAGGGTGTACTATAGATCGTACTGTGGGTGAGGTGTACTATAGATCGTGCTGTGGAGGAGAGTTGTACTATAGATCGTGCTGTGGGGGAGGGTGTACTATAGATCGTACTGCTGGGTGAGGGGTGTACTATAGATCGTGCTGTGGAGGAGGGGTGTACTATAGATCATTTGCTGGGGAGGATGTACTATAGATCATTAGCATGGGGAGAGTGTACTATAGATCGTGCTGTGGGTGAGGTTGTACTAGCAGTCGTGCTGTGGGTGAGGTGTACTATGATCGTGCTGTGGGTGAGGGGTGTACTATAGATCGTGCTGAGGGTGAGGGTTGTGCCATAGATCGTGCTGTGGGTGAGGGGTGTACTGTGGAGTCGTGCTATGGGGGAGGGTGGCACTGCCGTCGTGCTGTGGGTGAGGGTGGCACTATAGATCGTGCTGTGGGTGAGGGTGCTATAGATCGTGCTGTGGGTGAGGGGTGTACTAGATCGTGCTGCTGTGGGTGAGGGTGTACCTAGATCGTGCTGTGGGTGAGGGTGTACTATAGATCGTGCTGTGGGTGAGGGTGCGATCGTG
Source organism: Homarus americanus (assembly GCF_018991925.1). Lineage (NCBI taxonomy): Eukaryota > Metazoa > Arthropoda > Malacostraca > Decapoda > Nephropidae > Homarus > Homarus americanus. Next base: position 78,893 of record NW_024737677.1, read on the forward strand.
CTGTGGGTGAGGGTGTACTATAGATCGTGCTGTGGGTGAGTGGTGTACTATAGATCGTGCTGTGGGTGGGGTGTGCATATAGAATCGTGCTGTGGGTGAGGGTGTGCTATAGATCGTGCTGAGGGTGAGGGGTGTACTATAGATCGTGCTGTGGGTGAGGGTGCTATAGATCGTGCTGTGGGTGGTGTACTATAGATCGTGCTGTGTGGGTGAGGTGTACTATAGATCGTGCTGTGGGTGAGGGGTGTACTATAGATCTCGTGCTGTGGGTGGGGGTGTGCTATAGATCGTGCTGTGGGTGAGGGTGTACTATAGATCGTGCTGTGGGTGAGGATGTACTATAGATCGTGCTGTGGGTGGGGGTGTACTATAGATCGTGCTGTGGGTGAGGGTGTACCATAGATCGTGCTGTGGGTGAGGTGTACTATAGATCGTGCTGTGGGTGAGGGTGTACTATAGATCGTGCTGTGGGTGAGGGGTGTACTATGGAGTCGTGCTGTGGGTGAGGTGTACCATAATCGTACTGTGGGTGAGGGGTGTACTATGGATCCTGCTGTGGAGTACGGTGTACTATAGATCGTGCTGTGGGTGGGGGTGTACTATAGATCGTGCTGTGGGTGAGGTTGTACTATAGATCGTGCTGTGGGTGAGGGTTGTACTATAGATCGTGCTGTGGGTGAAGTGTACTATAGATCGTGCTGTGGGTGGTGTGCTATAGATCGTGCTGTGGGTGAGGGGTGTACTATAGATCGTGCTGTGGGTGAGGTTGTACTATAGATCGTGCTGTGGGTACGAGGTTGTACTATAGATCGTGCTGTGGGTGAGGGGTGTGTACTATAGATCGTGCTGTGGAGGATGTACTATAGATCTCGTGCTGTGGTGGTGCACTATAGATCGTGCTGTGGGTGAGGGTGTATCATAGATCGTGCTGTGGGTGAGGGATGTACTATAGATCGTGCTGTGGTGGTGCACTATAGATCGTGCTGTGGGTGAGGTGTATCATAGATCTCGTGCTGTGGGTGAGGGGTGTACTATAGATCGTGCTGTGGGTGAGGTGCACTATAGATCGTGCTGGGTGAGGTGTACTATAGATCGTGCTGTGGGTGAGGTGTACTATAGATCGTGCTGTGGAGGAGGACCTATAGATCGTGCTGTGGGTGAGGGGTGTACTATAGATCGTGCTGTGGGTGAGGGGTGTACTATAGAATCGTGCTGTGGGTGAGGGTGTACTATAGATCGTGCTGGGTGGTGTACTATAGATCGTGCTTGTGGGGAGGGGTGTACTATAGATCGTGCTGTGGGTGAGGTGTACTATAGATCGTGCTGTGGGTGAGGGTGTACTATAGATCGTGCTGTGGGTAGGGGTGTATATAGATCGTGCTATGGAGGAGGATGTACTATAAGGTCCGTGCTGTGGGGAGGGTGTACTATAGATCGTGCTGTGGGTGAGGTGTATTATAGATCGTGCTGTGGGTGAGGGGCCTTACTATAGATCGTGCTGTGGGTGAGGGTGTACTATAGATCGTGCTGTGGAGGAGGATGTGCTGCTATAGATCGTGCTGTGGGGAGGGTGTACTATAGATCGTGCTGTGGGTGAGGATGTACTATAGATCGTGCTGTGGGGAGGATGTATATAGATCGTGTGCTGTGGGGAGGGTGTACTATAGATCGTGCTGTGGGCGGTGTGTACTATAGATCGTGCTGTGGAGGAGGATGTACTATAGATCGTGCTGTGGCTGAGGGTGTACTATGAATCATTGCTGTGGGTGAGGATGTACTATAGATCATTGCTGTGGGGAGGATGTGCTATAGATCGTGCTGTGGGGGAGGTGTACTATAGATCGTGCTGTGGGGGAGGAATTATGCTATAGATCGTACTGTGGGTGGTGTACTATAGATCTCGTGCTGTGGAGGAGGGTGTACTATAGATCGTGCTGTGGGGGAGGGTGTACTATAGATCATTGCTGTGGGTGAGGGTGTGCTATAGATCGTGCTGTGGAGGGGTGTACTATAGATCGTGCTGTGGAGGAGGGATGTACTATAGATCGTGCTGTGGGGAAGGGTGTACTATAGATCGTGCTACCATGGGTGAGGTTGTGTACTATAGATCGTGCTGTGGGTGAGGGGTGTACTATAGATCGTGCTGTGGGTGAGGGTGTCACTATAGATCGTGCTGAGGGTGAGGGTGCTGCCACTAGATCGTGCTGTGGGTGAGGTGTACTATAGATCGTGCTATGGGGAGGGTGTACTATAGATCTCGTGCTGTATGGGTGAGGTGTACTATAGATCGTGCTGTGGGTGAGGGTGTACTATAGATCGTGCTGTGGGTGAGGGGTGTACTATAGATCCGTGCTGTGGTGAGGGTGTACTATAGATCGTGCTGTGGGTGGGGGTGTACTATAGATCGTGCTGTGGGTGAGGGTGTACTATAGATCGTGCTGTGGGTGAGGGGTGTACTATAGATCGTGCTGTGGGTGAGTGGTGTACTATAGATCGTGCTGGCTTGGGTGAGGGTGTACTATAGATCGTGCTGTGGGTGAGGGTGTACTATAGATCGTGCTGAGGGTGAGGGTGTACTATAGATCGTGCTGTGGGTAGGGGTGTACTATAGATCGTGCTGGGTGAGGGTGTACTATAGATCGTGCTGTGGGTGGTGTACTATAAGTCGTGCTGTGCGTTGAGGGTGTACTATAGATCGTGCTGTGGGTGAGGGTGTACTATAGATCGTGCTGTGGGTGAGGGTGTACTATAGATCGTGCTGTGGGTGAGGGATGTACTATAGATCGTGCTGTGGGTGAGGGTGTACTATAGATCGTGCTGTGGGTGAGGGGTGTGCCATAGATCGTGCTGTGGGTGATTGTACTATGAATCGTGCTGTGGGTGAGGGTGTACTATGAATCGTGCTGTGGGTGAAGAATTGTGCTATAGATCGTGCTGTGGGTGAGGGTATGCCATGATCGTGCTGTGGGTGAGGGTGTACTATAGATCGTGCTGTGGGTGGTGTACTATAGATCGTGCTGTGGGTGAGGTGTACTATAGATCGTGCTGTGGGTGGTTGTACTATAGATCGTGCTGTGGGTGAGGTTGTACTATAGATCGTGCTGTGGGTGAGGGTGTACTTATAGATCGTGCTGTGGGTGAGGGTGTACTATAGATCGTGCTGTGGGTAGGGGGTGTGCTATAGATCGTGCTGTGGGTGAGGGTTGTACTATAGATCGTGCTGTGGGTGAGGTTGTACTATAGATCGTGCTGTGGGTGAGGGGTGTACTATAGATCGATAACATGGAGGGATGTACTATAGATCATTGTTTCATATGGGTGGTGCTATAAATCGTGCTGTGGCAGGTGAGGTGTATCATAGATCGTGTAACATGGGTGAGGATGTACTATAGATCTCGTGCTGTGGGTGGGGTGCACTATAGATCGTGCTGTGGGTGAGATTTATATCATAGATCAGTGCTGTGGGTGAGGGGTGTACTATAGATCGTGCTGTGGGTGAGGGGTGCACTATAGATCGTGCTGTGGGTGAGGGTGTATATAGATCGTGCTGTGGGTGAGGGATGTACTATAGATCCGTGCTGTGGGTGGTGTACTATAGATCGTGCTGTGGTGAGGGTGTACTATGAATCATTATATGGGTGAGGTGTACTATAGATCTCGTGCTCATGGGTGGGGTTTGTACTATGAATCGTGCTGTGGGTGAGGTGTACTATAGATCGTGCTGTGGGTGAGGTGTACTATAGATCGTGCTGTGGGTAGGGTGTACTATAGATCGTGCTGTGGGTTGGGGTTGTACTATAGATCGTGCTGTGGGTGAGTGTACTATAGATCGTGCTGCTGTGGGTGAGGTGTACTATAGATCGTGCTGTGGGTGGGGTGCTATAGATCGTGCTGTGGGTGAGGTGTACTATAGATCGTGATCGTTGAGGGTGTACTATAGATCGTGCTGTGGGTGAGGGTGTACTTATAGATCGTGCTGTGGGTGTGGGGTGTACTATAGATCGTGCTGTGGGTGAGGGTGTGCTATAGATGCGTGCTGTGGGGGAGAGGGGTGTACTATATAGATCGTGCTGTGGTGAGGGTATACTATGGGTGATCGTGTAGGTGAGGTGTACTATAGATCGTGCTGTGGGTGTGGGGTGTACTATAGATGTGCTGTGGTGAGGTGCTTTTCTTAGATGTGCTGTGGGGAGGGTGTACTAGATGTGCTGGAATCGTGCTGTGGGTGTGGGGTGTACTATAGATCGTGCTGTGGGTGGGGGTACTATGGGTGTGGGGAGGGTGTGCTATAGATCGTATGTGCGTTTGAGGTGTACTATAGATCGTGTGGGTGAGGGTAGTCGTGCTGTGGGGTGAGGGTGTATATAGATCGTGCTGTGAGGGGGAGGGGTACTACTTAGATCGTGCTGTGGGTGAGGTGTACTATAGATCGTGCTGTGGGTGAGAATTGTACTTATGAATCGTGCTATGGGTGGTGTACTATAGATCGTGCTGCTGTGGGTGAGGTGTACTATAGATGGTACTTGTGGGTGAGGTGTAGATAAATACTGTGGGGTGAGGAATTTGTACTATAGATCGTGCTGTGGGGTGAGGGTGTGCTATAGATGTGCTATGGGTGGGGTGCTATGGATCGTGGGTGGGGGTGTACCATGGATCTCATTCAGCAATGAATTGAGGGTGCTATGCTAGATCGTTAACTTGTGGTGGGGTCATGCTATAGATCGTGCTGTGGGTGGGGGGTGTACTTGCTGTGGAGTCGTGCTGTGGGGAGGGTGTACTATGGAATCATTGTATACGTTGGTGTACTATAGATCGTGCTGTGGGTGAGGGTGTGCTATAAGTCGTGCTGTGGGTGAGGTGTACCCTTAGATCGTGCTGTGGGTGAGGTGTGCTATAGATCGTGCTGTGGGTGGGGTATACTATAGATCGTGCTGTGGGTGGGGGATGTGCTATAGATCGTGCTGTGGGTGAGGGGTGTACTATAGATCGTGCTATGGGTGAGGGTGTACTATAGATCGTGCTGTGAATTTGAGGGGTGTACTATAGATCGTGCTGTGTTTGAGGGGGTGTACTATAGATCGTGCTGTGGGTGAATTGTACTATAGATCGTGCTGTGGGTGGGGGTGTACTATAGATGTTAACCGTGGTGAGGTGCGCATAGATCGTGCTGGTGGTCATACTATGGAATCATTGCTGTGGGTGGTGCACTATAGATCGTGCTGTGGTGGTGTACATAGATAGTACTGTGGTGGGGGTTGTACTTATAGATCCGTGCTGTGGGTGATTGTACTATAAGATGCTGTGGGTGAGGGTGTGCACTAGATCCGTGCTGGTGAGGTTGCACTATAGATCGTGCTATTGGGTGAGGGTGTACTATAGATCGTGCTGTGGGTGAGATTGTACTATAGATCGTGCTGTGGGTGGGGGTGTACTATAGATCGTGCTGTGGGTGAGGTGTACTATAGATCGTGCTGTGGGTGAGGGTGTACTA
>NW_024737678.1:0-16467 GCF_018991925.1 Homarus americanus
ATAGCCAAGAGAGCGGTCCAAGAGGCTCACAGACCAGAATCCACCATATTAAACCTAATTGAGCCAATACATGATAAGGTAATGATTAGTATGATCCATGCACATTTGCACAATATCATTGCGCCCGGATCATACAATGAGGAATTAAGGAAAATGTTTAAATTGAATAGCCTACCAGAGATAGGTCACCACGAGGTCAGGTCTTATATAGCGGAGGTAGGCGTGGCTTAATAGTTGACCTCCATCATGGAAGGCGGCGCTTGTTGACCAAGACCACGAGGCATACACTGGGGAATTCGCGGGGTCGGCTACTCGCGACAAGCGTTTGTAGGGGAGGAATCCACTACAATACTCCCCCTTCCCTCCAGGCAGTGGAGGAGACTTGTTGTCTGCAGGGTTGCATGGCACATGTGAGGCAGAACGGGAGGTGCATGCCACATGTTAGACATGACGGCGAGGGCGTGTATATGCCGGCCGCTAGTGGAGACAACTTTGACTAGATACACGAGATCCGTGGGAGTTGAGAGGGAGAAGGAGTTTTGTGGAGGCGCTGAATTTTTTTGCTTCCCTCGTGGCAGGTACACAGTCCTCAGATGCGCCTGCTGGGATGTGTGCGTCTGGGTCAGGAGCAGGGGCTGCATCAGGAAGAGGGTCTATGACAGCAGCAGGGTCCACAACAGCAGCAGGGTGCAGGACAGTAGCAGGGAGTACCTGAGGGAAAAAAAAGGGTGTGTGGGGCCGCACTCAGGCGCATGGGCCGAATCGGAAGCAGGGGCTGCCAGGCAGGAGTGGAGCAGGTTCTGCATCAGGAGGAGGGTCCAGGACAGTGGCAGGGGTTACTGCTGGGCCGGGGGAGGCGTCTAAGGCAAGACGGGTGTGCTGGGGTCGGTAGGACGTGGTGCTTGGGGCAGGAAGAGGAGCTGGTGTCTGCTTAGAGAAGCAGTGCTGCTCTAGGGTGTCTAACCTGCGGTGTAGAGACAGTAGCTGTAGAGCCGGTGAGAGCCGCCTCTGTCTGGATAAGCCAGTCTTCCATGTTGCTTGAAGACTGGGAGAGTGATCAGTTTCTCCTCCATCCTGTGTGAGTGCGAATCTCCGGGGGTCACCATTTGTGGGGTTATGTGATATTTCTCCTCCATCCTGTGTGAGTGCAAATCTCCGGGGGTCACCATTTGTGGGTACGAGATGTTGGTTCACACTCAGGATGGGATGGAGAAAGAAAACTCACAATGTGCTCTCTGTATACATATTGTATTGGATGTACAATGCAGCTTGGTGCTGGGAAGGTAGCATGGTTACAAGCATTGAGTAGAGAGAACTGGTTGGTGAGGGTGCTCAGAGGAGGACCAGCTTGTGGGTCGCCATGGTCGCCGGCGGGAGCGAGGGCCGCCAGGCAGGAGTGGAGGAGGTGGTGTTACTTGAAGACTGGCTGTAGGTAGAAAGAGAGGTAGGTCACCACGAGGTCAGGTCTTATAAAGCGGAAGTAGGCGTGGCTTAATAGTTGACCTCCGTCATGTAAGGCGGCGCTGGTTGACGTAGACCACGAGGCATACACTGGGGAATTCGCGGGGTCGGCTACTCAGCGACAAGCGTTTGTAGGGGAGGAATCCACTACAAGAACACGGTACATATGATCTACATCTGGTAAACAGATGTACTCAGCACACAATCTCATCACACGAAATACTCAACATACCCGAGGAATGACCGAGACATACTGAAGTGAATAGAGAACAGAAGTCCTTACTGGGGGACTAAAATGTTTCACATGTTTTGTGGGCGCTGTAGCATAATAGGGATAATTAAATGTTGAACGGACTAACTGCACCTATCCAGGTTGTGACAGATGGCTAAACAGTTCACGGCTACCAAGAGCGGTCCATTGTCCCCCTCCCTGTACTCTTGGGACTTCGTACATTTTCACTTTCTGCACCAAGACTTGTCTCTGGATAGAAGAGGGTTTCGGGAAGACAGTGCTATAAATATCACCATTTCCACTATACAATACTGGTGGACAGCGGGTTACTACACTGGACGCCTTAATTGGTTGTATTCATCACCTTGTGTTATACTGCCAGATCTGGGGTTACTAATTCTAAGGGGAAAACTTAACTATAGTCTTAATTTTAAGGGTTGCTGCCACCAGACCCCCTCTGGACAGCATGTATTGTAGTGGATTCCTCCCCTACAAGCGCCGTTTGTCGCTGAGTAGCCGAACCTTCTCGAATTCCCGAGCCTACGCCTCCAGTGCCGCCTGTCGGAGCAGGGGTCAACTATCTAACTATCTACCCATGCCTACCCCCGCCTTATAAGACCTGACACCGCTGTGACCAGCCTCTTTTCTACTCACTGCCACCAGCAAGCAACACCTTCCTCCTCCTCGCCAGCCTGGCGACTCCTGCTCCCGCCGGCGACCTTGGCGTCCCTCAAGCTGCGTGTCCTCCTCTGGGCACCCTCACCAACCAGCTCTCTCTACTCAATGTTTGTTGCCATGCTGCCTACCCAGCAACAAGCTGCATTGTACATCCAATACAATATGTATACAGTGAGCACATTGTGAGTTTCCTTTCTCCATCCCATCCTGAGTGTGAACCAATATCCTCACCTTCCCCACAGTAGCTCGTTAGGTAGCAGGCAGAGTGGACTAGGCACTGAGTTTGGTTTTTCGTGGCCAGATCGATAAGGGGAAAAGAAGGGTGAAACCATAACATGTCTTAATTAATTTATTCTTTATAAAACATACGAGTGAAATACACTTACAAGTGGTTGGCCTTCCTCAGAAGAACAATGAAGAAGTTAGTTACTCTGCTCGGCACCAGACGTCTTACATTACTTGCGTGTCATCCACATACTTACTGCGCAAACAATCCAATGACCTCCTTACCCGGTCATCCCTTCTTACAATAACACTCAACACGTCAGACTGCACCTGTATGGAATATAGCACCTTAGGTTATCATACATGGTAGCATCATCTCACCTCCCTGTAGCATCACCTCCACACCTGTTACACTCCATACCTGCAAGTATGGGACTCCTTGTAATTTCTAGGTACACATATCAGGCACCTCGTTCGCACACCGCCCTCGGTGGGTAGGTGGGTAGAGACGAGGGATTCACCAAGAGACATACCAGTACTGTTTCTACGCCTGGTATTATAGGTCGCTCCAAGTGACGACCGCGGAGTTTCTCAGCCTTCCTTATGTATTCCTACTCATTTGGGGTGGTATGCTGGGAATCCACAGGTTCACAGTGGAAGTGCATGACCACTGTGGTGTGGCCTTCACAGTGTGGTCGTGGCTGACGCCCGGTAGGCGCTCAGAATGCGTCGTCCTGTGTTGGGAGAAGTCGAGGCATCAATGAGGGTGATGTCCCGACTCCCACACTCCTCTCTGTATCCAATCTTCAATTTTCACTTTGGATTCTTATGGTTCCCACATCTCCATTTTCCTATCTATTATGACCTCGTGCTTTATAAATACATATCTTAATCCTAAATTACACACTAAGGTAAGGGTCTGGTTTGCTAGTTCTTGGGTAAATTCATTGGGTTATAATATCAACGCGGCACACCCGAGGCGGCCTAGGCGCCAACCCAAACAAAGCCGAGTGTCGTATTTTCATGGCGTGGGTATACAAGATATTCTTTTTGAAGTATAGTTTCTAGATCACTTCCAACACTTCACATAGTTCTGATACCTTTATCCTTTTTCCAGATCATTGTTCTCATGTATTTTCATATGATATCTGCGGAAGCTATGTTCGCTAAACGTCCACAGACGTAAATAGTATGACCTTCAAACCACGATCTACACTTAGTCCTAAAGTACACTAGTTCGGATCAACTGGACTTTCCCAATCATCTTATGGATACCCTGAGTTCTCCTTAATACTATGATTACATACAATTAATATTATATAACCGTACCTGGGTACAATACAACACATGATTCAGTAACATTGAGTAGGGTAGCAAATCCTCGCTCGTTTGCTGGTGCAGACGACACTTGGAGTGGTTGGACGGAGGTGATAACGGCAGCGACTATCTCCGCCACGAGCAGATTCAACCCAGCCGCCATACCGTCAGTATCTAGCTACCCTGCTGTCCGTCAAATTCTGGCTGTGATCTCATCATAGGTCCTGGACTCGTGGGCTGTGTTCCCAGACCTTCACCTATCAACTGCCAACTCTCTGGTCATCTACCACTACCGCATACCACGACCATCAGTTCATCACTTTCCGTCGGTGCCCCGGTGTTCTCCTGCCTTTTCAAGACGTCGCTGAGTGTGGAGTCGAAGTGGACGTTTCGTTACCCTGAGTGTGCATCACCGTGTTCCAGAACCTTCCCCCAGGGCCACTGCCGTAGGAAATATTTGTTCATGGTTTGATTCTATAATTGTTTGATTCCATTAATTGCTGATTCCCCTTTATTGTTCGATTCTATCAATAGTTGACTCCATTTAATTGTTTGAATCCATTAATTGCTGACTCCCATTATTTGTTTGATTCCTTTAAGTGTTTGCTTCCTTTAATTGTTTGACTCCCGTAATTATTTGAGGTTTGTTGAGTGGTGTCAGAGTTTTGTGTTATATTTTTATAGTAAAGAGATGCCAATCTCTAACGGTTGTTTGTTATTCCTCAGAAAACCATGGTCCTTGACTTTCCTTTATTAAGATCCTGATTAGCCTGGTAAGGGATTTCTATCCCTAAGTCCTAGGCCTTTACAATCAGGTGAGTTATCCTTTATCAATGTTTCCCATTCTCTGAGATTCTACAAGCGAGGAATTGATTTGAATGTCATGTGGCGTAATATGAATTAAAGGGGTTTTAAGGAGGCCAAGCACTCATGTGCGCAGTACGATATAACACCATCAGGTTCATGTGCTTTAGTGGACCACTTTAATTTTAGATATACATAACAGAGCACCTTGTTGCTTTTACACGTCTGGGTGGGTAAAGACGAGGGCTTCACCAAGAGACATACCATTACTATTTCTATGCCTGGTATTATAGGTCGCTCCAAGTGACGACCGCGGAGTTTCACACGGTCTCCTTATTTGTTACTACTCATTTGGAGTGGTGTGCTGGAAATCCACAGGTTCACAGTGGATTGGCATAGCTGGGAGTAGTCACCACCTGGTGGGACGCTCACAGGGATAATGGCTGCCGCACAGCAAGGCACTCCGACCGCATGGGACCTGAGGTGACGGTAGAACGGAGGGTACTGAGGGCAGTGCCCTGCCGCTCGTCACCGCATAGGCCTACAGTTTCCAATCTTTAATTTTTACTTTAATTTCTTAAGGTTCTCACCTGAACACTTTTCGGTAAATTGTCACTCATGCCGTATAAACACATATTTTAATCCTAAATTACACACTAAGGTAAGGTCTTGGTTTGCTAGTTCGTGGGTAAATTCATTGGGTTATAATATCAACGCGGCACACCCGAGGCGGGTACATGACGCGCCTTAAAACAAAGGCTGAATGTTCATGGCGGGGGTGTATCAACTTCACTTAAAACTGTAATGAGGGATCCTCCTCTCACACATTGCACTATTTGAACACAGGCATAAGATTCTCTGATCACTGTACCTGTCGTGGGTATATGTCACGTGAGGATACGAGGTGTATTAAGTTCATACCGACGCATACAAGATATTTCCTTTCAAGTATAGTTTCTGGGTCACTTCCAACACCTCACATAGTTCTGATACATTTATCCTTTTTCCAGATCATTGTTCTCATGTATTTTCATATGATATTTGTGGAAGTCATGTTCGCTACACGTTCACAGACGTAAATAGTATGACCTTCAAACCATGATCCATACCTAGTCCTACAGTACACTAGTCCGGCTCAACTGGACTTTCCCGATCATCTTATGGATACCCTGAGTTCTCCTTAATGCTATGAATACATACAATTAACATTATATAACTGTACCTGGGTACAATACAACACATGATTCAGTAACATTGAGTAGGTGAGTTATCCTTTATCAATGTTTCCCGTTCTCTGAGATTCTACAAGTGCGGCGGATTTGAGTTTGATGTAGCGTAATCTGAATTAAGGTTTTTTTTTAGGAATGACAATGAGGTGCACAGTACATAGCCTTCCCCTCCCAAAGATTCATATTATGCGGAATAATATGCAAAAGCACTAACGCTGTAGTGTATATACATGTTAAAACATCCTAACATCAAACAAAACATAAGGAGACTTAAATGTTTTCCACGAGCTTCTCTGCTATCATATACATCGGGCAACAGTTTACAATCCTGCTACTTCGGTACACAATATATCATTAAAAAGAAAATTATAAGGAGACTTAAACTTTTCATACTCGAGTCTCTGTTACCTATACATGCAACAACTTATCAATTCCGTTATTTCAGTACAATATAGTATAGGGAACATGCCCCTAACAGTTCATCAGAGTATTACCTCAACATACTTTTGGCACCAGCACATGAACAGTGACTCTTTGACATTACATCTACAACAAAAGTTCTCTGCATGAAATTACTTACATATCCTAAGCAATTTAAATTCTTGTCTATGAATGGAGAATGAGTTACATCAGACACTTCCTCAGATTACTACTCCGTTTCAATAATAATTCACCTTTTCAACACAAAACCGTGGTTCTATAAGTACACAATGGGGCTCATAACACAAAACACGTATTTTCTTTATCACAGTTCAGAAGAACTGGTATTTTGGTCGGGGTGACTCCCTCACCCGGAGTGAGTCAACAACTCACAAAAAAGCTTCCGACACACACACACATAAAAACTGAGATTTCTCCCTTCGACAACATACGCAGCAACTGGATTTCCGGACTTCAGTTCGTAAGAACTGGGATTTAAACTGTAGGGGTGACTTCCTTACTCGGAACGAGTCAACAACCCAAAGTTCGGGCAACGCACATAAAAACTGAGATTTCTCTCTCAACAACATAGGCAACAACTAGATTTCCGGACTTCAGTTCGTAAGAACTGGGATTTAAAATGTTGGGGTGACTTCATTTCCACTGACGAGGTCAACACCCACAAAAATATTAATCCGAGAAACCACCTGAGCAACCGTCTCCCCCACCAAAAACTTTATAATTCAACAAATCAACCTAACAAACTGGAAAGCCAAAAATATTCAATTGAAGCAACATCCTGGAACTATATGTCCTACAAATCCATTCTAACTACTGGTCTCCTCTGCCTCACAGGGAATCTACTTGCAGGTTGACCTTCCACATTTCCGTCATCACTTTCCTCGTCTGTTTCGTCTGAACCTTTCATCCAAGGGGTTAGTCAACTCATACGCGGCACCATCTCGTATAATTTCTGTTATAGTGTACGGACCTTTCCACTTGGTATTCAACTTCCTACTGGTCCCAGGGCTGGGCCATTCATTCCTCACTCATACTGTTTCTCCTAACTGCATAGTTTGGTTCGTTCTTGATCTATTTGCTCTCTCTCTGGTCTCTCGTGACATTCTGGCAGACGTCTCTTTTATCAACCTATGGGCTTCTTTCAACTCTTGACTACTCTCATTCTCTATTATAGGTAAGTCAATTCCTACTTGTCTTTGTACATGCCTCAAAAAAAAGCAAAATGAGGCTCTACCCCAGTTGTGGCATGGACAGACGTGTTCAGACCCGACTGTACGGGATTTAGAAATTTTGGCCACTGAAGTGGATTATCTTCACACATGATTGCAAGTGTTGTTTTAAAGGTCCTGTGCATTCTCTCTGTGACACTAATACCTCTAGGAAGGTAAGGCAATGTAAAATAGTTCTTAATACCAGTTACTTTACATAATTCTCTAAACTGTGTTGCTGTAAATTCACCTCCATTATCTGCAATGACTACTCCAGGGCTACCAAAAACATTAATGAATTTACCAAATTCTCTGGTCACTTCCTGAGTGGATTTGGTTGTCAAAGGATAAAATTGACAAACGTAGAATAGTGATCTATGACGGTCAACACATAGCGATATCCATTCACACTATTATGTAAGTCTGTCAAGTCCACAGATACTCTCTCCAAAGGTTTAGTTACTTCTGACATCCCCTGCCATTGCTGTTCTAACCCTTTTGTCCCTTTGAATCTTTGACACACTTCAAATGATTCTACAAATTTCACACAGTCTCTGCGATAATTGGGCCAATAGAAAAGGCCTTCTACTCTGGCTATAGTCTTCCATTGTCCTAAGTGACCTGATGTCTCTCTGTTATGTGCCCACTCTAATGCTGCTCTACGCAAATGATCAAGTATTACAAGGCAGTACATCAATGCTTTATCAATTTGTTCCTTCACTAAATACAATACCCCCTCCACTACTTCAAATTTGTCAATAGTCGTCTTGGGATATTTATGTTTGGGTACCTGTCCTCCTTCTAAATAACTAGCCAATGCTTCCCACCTCTCTTCTTTTCTTTGTTCTACTCCTAACTGCCGATGCGTTAACCCATCTAGAAGAGGGAACTGACCTGCCGTCCTACTCCTGGCTACTTTCCTTAGGGCCCCTACCGGCCTACTCAATGCGTCCGCGACTAGATTTGCCTTTCCAGGTTTGTACTCTATCTTATAGATGTAATCCCTCATTTCCAACATCCATCTATTCATTCTTTGACTTTTAATTTTCTTGTTAAAAACAGACGTTAACGGCTGGTGATCAGTCTTGATGGTGAATTGGGAACCCCACAGAAAATGATGGAAAAATCTACAGGCTAACACTATCCCTAATGCTTCTTGGTCGGTGGTGGAATACCGTGTTTCCGCGGGCTTTAGCTTCCGAGAGAAATACCCAACAGGACGCAAAGAACCGTCATCCTGTAATTGATTCAGTGATGCTCCTACACAAAAATTACTAGCATCACTGTGTAGCTCAAATGGTTTATCCATGTCCACTTTTACTAGTACTGGAAGGGAAACTAATGTCTGCTTCAACGTTTCAAAAGCTGTCTGGCATTCATCTGTCCAGGCAAAGGCAGCTTGTTTCTTAGTGAGTTCTGTGATAGGATATGCAATCTTAGCAAAATTTGAAACATGCTTACGATAAAACCCGCACATCCCTAAAAATTGTCGGACTTGTTTGACATTAGTGGGTGGTTTACACTCTGTTACTGCTTTTACATTCTCTGGATCCGGCTCAATGCCTTTCTCTGAAACAATATGTCCCAAGAATTTTACTTGTCTTTGACCAAACTGACATTTAGATAGGTTTAATTTGATTCCCATATTTACAAACCTGTCAAATACTTTAGCCAATCTGCCCATGAGGGTATTGAAATCATTAGCCCACACTATGACATCATCTAGATAGTTCCTGACCCAATCTTCTTCTGCTAAAGGAGCTAAGACCCTGTTTACTTCCCTAGTAAAAACGGCTGGGCTGGCTGACAAACCAAAAGGGAGGCGTTTGAACCGCCATAAATTATACCCATCACTGAAGGTTGTTATATCTCTACTGTGGGGGTCAAGAATTACCTGATAGTAAGCATCTTTCAAATCTAAGGTGGCATAATATTTATTTCCGGCAGCCTTCTCAACTAATTCATCCAATCTTGGCAAAGGTTGTATATCTACTTTCAAGTGTTTGTTGACTGCTCGGAAATCAAGGCACATACGTTTCGATCCATTAGGTTTAGTTACTAACACGATAGGTGATAGCCAGACAGCGGTTGATGGTTCAATGATGTCCCTATCTCTCATGTCTCTCATCATTTCTTTAATAGTACCCTTGGCTTTCTCGGGATACCTATACTGAGGTCCTCTTACAGGTTGTTCATTGACCAATGGGATGTTAGCTGGCAAACCCTTAATTGTTCCTATTTCATTTTTTTTTACTTTTACTTTTATCCTCTTCGCCACTGATCGGCTTGTTAGCCGCTTGGGCGATCGGTCACGTCTCTTTTCATTTATATTCTTCACCAAAAGATCGGCTCGCTAGCCGCCCGGGCGATCGGTCACGTCTCTGTCACGCACTGTTGGCAAATATTGGGCATGCACCGGCTCCTGAATGTACCTGAACCCGCTCCAGTGTTGGTCAAGTCTTCTCTTGAAAGAGTTCACACTCGGTGCCGTCACAACACTCTCTGGTAGATTGTTCCAAGAGTTTACAACCCTCACTCCGAAAAAGTTTGCCCTCACGGTTTTCTGGACTTGCGGCTTCTTCAATCTTGAGCTGCTTGGTGACCCCTTGTGGGGCGAGCGTCCACCAGCTCAAGTAAGGACACTCAGCTGAGTAGTGCCCCTGAGATGCTTATACACCTCAGCTAGGTCCCCCTTGCCCGTCTGTAGTACTCGCTAGGCAAGTTCAGGCGCTCCAATCTCTCAGGGTAGCTGTGGTGCCGAAGTGCAGGCACCAGTCTGGTGGCCCTCCTTTGGACATTTTCAACCAACTGACAGTCCCTAGCATATCTCGGGGACCAGATGGGGTGACAGTACTCTAGATGGGGAAGCACTTCACTCCTGAAGATCGTTACGAAGGACGGACCGTCTAGATATCTAATCGACCTTCTTATAAGACCCAATAATTTATTTGCCTGATTTACCTTCTTCTCGCAATGGCCCGAGAACTTCAGCTCATTGTCAACATACACGCCTAGGTCCTTCTCACATACAGTCTCAACTAGTGCAGTTTCTTCATCCCGTTGGGACATATGATACGCCTCCTTACCGTTGGTACGCCCCAGGTGCATCCTCTTACACTTCGTGACATTGAATCTCAGCAGCCATTTCTTCGACCATTCCTGGAGCCCACAGAGATCCTTCTGCAGCTCTTCACAGTCCGCTTGGTTCTTAATTTCCCGAAATAACTTGGCGTCATCGGCAAACATTTGTATGGAGGAGTGTACAACGTCAGGCATGTCATTTATGAAACAAACAAACAACAGCAGGCCCAATACACTGCCCTGTGGTACCCCACTTGTGACAGGTACAGATGACGATTTCGTGTCATTAATCACCACACTGCTTGCGGTCATGTAGAAAGTCTTCTATCCACGCTAGGACATTTCCCCGAATTCCGTACGCTTCCAGTTTGATTTTCAGCCTTTCGTGGGGTACACTGTCGAAAGCCTTGGCAAAATCTAGGTAAATATTGTCGATATTACCACCCCGTTCTAGAATATGGGTCCAAATATCCAATACCTTGAGCAATTGTGTTAAGCAAGAGCGCCCCGGCATAAAACCGTGTTGGCAATCTTTTACAAGGTTGTTTCGTAGTAGATGTTCCATTGCGGCATCTCTGATAATACTCTCAAGTACTTTACATATTATGCTGGTCAGGCTCACCGGTCTATAGTTGTTCGTGGAGTGACTATCGCCCTTCTTGAAGATAGGACTCACATAAGCCACTTTCCATTCACTGGGGACCATTTGTTCATCCAGGCATTTGCACAAACTGGGACTCAGACAAACAACACATCATGATTCATTACCACCTGTTGCAACTGTGTCCGCATGTCCCTATCTAAGTGTGGCCATTGCTGGGTCCTAATTAACTCCTTCAGTTTGTCCTGTCTAGTTTCTCCACGCTTCACTTCATCACAGTCTGGTACCATAGAATTTAATACTTCTTGAGCTCGTCTAATTTTCTGGACTGGGGAATTTTCCATACCACTACAAAGTATGCATTGAGTTGGGAATTTCACATCATGAGTCAGTCTTAAGGGGATTTTGTTAGACCTCTTATCATTTTCTCTCTGTATGGCCAGGTGATGTGGTGAGCACAGTGGTATTTCTACAGACCGGTCTACCTTACCTAACTCTTCATAAATGTGTGAGATAGTTCCGAGATTATTCCTTTGGAGATGTTCGGGGTACTTGGTTCTAACTACAGGAGCGAACATAAACACCTGTAGAGTTCTGTAGGTTCTTATTAACGGAAATATACAGGGGTGCGCTTACAAGCGCAGGTAGTCCTTACACTCCTATAGGGTCAACTGAGCTCACTCTGACCTCTCGGGCGACATGTGGTAAGTGGTATACTAGCAGCTTCCAGATGTCGCCAGGCACATTTATCTAAGCGTGTGGTGACATGAAACAGGAGCATTGCCACAGTGTGGCAATGCCACACGCTACTGACTAGAGAAATAATGTGTATATATAGAGTACATACATGGTATACATACAACATACATAATATACATGCACACCCTTCATCATCAAAGTAACAGAATTCATCATCATTAACTACTTCATATTCACCTAAAACAGCACCAGGACTCAAACAAACTGGTTGCTCTGAAACATTGCTCATAGGAACATAAACACAGGAATCATCGTGGACTACCACACACATATCCGGTTGTTGCTTCAACCCCCTATGCGTAAATCTGATACTTAAGGTCTGACCTAACCCTACCTTCACTTTAACTGGTCTAATTTGAGAACTGTGCCCACTTATTATAGTCTTCCTATCAACGTGCAAATTAGTTAGCTCCTTGGGAGAAGATAAGATCGAAGCATTCATGAGTTGCTTGACTTTGACAACCGTTCGCAACTTTCCTCCATGACTTGGTTTCCAATAAACTTGTTTATGACCCCCCCAACTGAACTGATTTTTTTCTTGATGCCACCAAACTCCAAATCTGCCTAAAATGTCTGCTCCCAATAATACATCAGTATCCAACATGCTATCTTCCACTATTACGGTTTGGTGACGGATTCTTTTCCTACGGGACAACTGTACACTGATGACAACAGTGCCTTGGGTCTTGAACTCTTCCCCGTTAATAGCTACATATCTCTGGGCACAAGGCCTAATGGGCCCCACCTTCAAGGCACTCACCAAGCTATCTTTAATGATAGTAGCTTCACTACCCGTATCCACCAACGCTATACAAGTATGTCCACATACAGGTAACTTAATACATGGAGAACTGTGTGGGAACGGTTGTCATGGTCATTGGTTCGGAGGGGGATTCCTAGCTTGGCGTCCTGGACAAGTGGTAAAATAACTCCTACAGTTCATCCTCAGGTACGCGTAGCATGAACCTGGTCTGGGTCTGGAGGGGCAATTATGTGGGCTATGGTTATCCTTCTTACAATATCCGCACCATTCATTTCCGGTCCAACCTTGAGTGTTAGTTTCCTTCCACCTCGTGTTCTGATCCTGTCTTCCGTCAGTCTCGTTCATATGATAGTCTCCCTGGACTCTATAATTCTCTGGTACTGGTTCCTGGCGGGTCTGTCTAACATGTTGCTGTCCCCTGCCTTGTGATCTCAAATACCATTCTCTACACTTTGTCAACTCGTTCAAAAAGGGGTCTAAGGATATGCCTAACCGGTGGTATCTTCTTAACTCTCTCTGCATTTGCCCTGGCAAGCCCTCATATAATACATCTTTCATAAGCTGATCTTTCCCTTGTATCAATTTAAACTTCCTCTCTTTGGCTGCCAGCTTATACTTCATTCGTTCCACACATCTTTCCGGATCGGCCTCTACATGATATTCTTCTCTAAAAAACTCAGCCCATGCCTTATTCAGGGTATTCTGGCCTGTGTTGAACTTTGTCAAAGCTTGCTTAAGGGTGTTCCAATCCCACATCCCCCTGCTATCCAATTCCTGTAGAACCCTCTGCTCTACGGGACTCTCCATTCTGCTTAGAGCCGCTTCTACCCTATGGTCATCCTGCTTCAGTAACCACTCTACCAGTCTACAAAAAGTTCTAATATGGCTCTCAGAATACGACCCTGTTAGTGTTTCCAATGATAACGTTTCTAACATAACTGAGGTTGAACACGGCTGCTTCCCTATCATCCCTCTTGGCACTGTCCGTTAGTTTGGAATGAACCCCTGGATCAACTCTAAAGCTACCTGGGTGTGTGGTGTCATTCCCTGATTGTGGTACAGAGTGGACACTTTCTGCCTGTGGGTCAGTTGGGGTTGTGTCCTAACCTACATCATACTCTAGATTAGTGTCTGGGTTCTTTGCATGCTGGAGTTCTCGTTTTAGTTCCTTAACCTGTCTCTGTAATTCTTCTAGCTCTGATTATTGTCTCTCGGCGATCAGCAAAGTCCGTTTCAATCTCTCTGCCAATGTGTCCCCAACTATGGTACTTCCCTGTTCTACTAACTCATCCATTTTGACCTAAAATGTTACCTCTCGACCAAAGATAAATACGAACCACTTAACACAACTACTCTCCTGTACTACTACAACCTGAATTTATCAATGATACAATATAACACTATGCAACATCTTAACATGGCACCAAAAATTATAACTCACCTCAACTGGAGACCGAAAGTCCTATGGTATTCCATAGGTGAACCACTTAACAACATCAGAAGTGAACCACTTGAGACACTTCTCAGACATAGTGTGGACTCCCTTACTTCAACGCCAACAAGGTTAATCCACAACTTCTGTAATTATTAATACATATTAACACTGGATAAAACACAAACACAAAACACATCAATGACACACATGACTTCAGTACTGTATAAATTTTCAAAAATTCTTCTTACATTTCTGTACTCAATCAATGTTATTCACATGCAAGTATCACTCAAAAATCAGATAATCCATCATTAAAATACTTGTCTATTTCTGCAACTTAAATCACAGCTTCAATTCCCTCGGATTTGATCAATGATTAAAAACCATCCCACGGCTATAGCCACCAATTTATACTGCCAGACTGAGGGTCACTAATGCTACGGGGGAAAACTCAACTCTAATCTTAATTTCTAAGGGTCGCTGCCACCAGACCCCCTCTGGACAGCATGTAGCTCGTTAGGTAGCGTGCAGAGTGGGCTAGGCATTGGGTTAGGTTTTCCATTGACCAGATCGATAAGGGGAAAGAAGGGTGAAACCATAACATGACTTAATTAATTTATTCCTTATAAAGCATACTGGTAAAAAACATACAAATGAATTGGTCTTCCTCAGAAGAACAACGAAAATGTTGGTTACCCAGATGGGCACCAGACGTCTTACATTAATGGCGTGTCATCCACATACTTATTGCATAACAATCTGTGACCACCTTACCTCGGTCATTCCTTCTTACACTATCCCTTAACACATCAGACTGCTCCACCTGTATGGAATATAGCACCGTCGGTTATCATACATAGTAGCACCATCTCAACACACCTGTTACACTCCACCCCTGCAGGTATGGGACTCCTTGTAACTTTTAGGTATACACAACAGGCACCTCATTCGCACACCGCCCTCGGTGGGTAAAGACGAGGGCTTCACCAAGAGACATACCAGTACTATTTCTACGCCTGGTATTATAGGTCGCTCCAAGTGACGACCGCAGAGTTTCTCACGGTCTCCTTATTTGTTACTACTCATTTGGAGTGGTGTGCTGGAAATCCACAGGTTCACCGTGGATTGGCATAGCTGGGAGTAGTCACCACCTGTTGGGACGCTCATAGGGATAATGGCTGCCGGGCAGCAAGGCACTCCGACCGCATGGAACCTGAGGTGACGGTAGAACGGAGGGTACTGAGAAATAATGCCTGACGGGCGGTTATCACACACCCTAACACATTACTATTACACTTATACATCAGGCAAAGCTTTAAACTGTAATAACTTCTATATAAGCCTTTTTTACAGGGCGGGATATAGCCCGATAGGACACTGACCTGAGGTGACGGTAGAACGGAGGGTACTGAGGGCAGTGCCCCGCCGCTCGTCACAGCATAGGCCTACAGTTTCCAATCTTTAATTTTTACTTTTATTTCTTACGGTTCTCACCTGAACACTTTCCGGTATATTGTCACACATGCCTTATAAACACATAGTTTAATCCTAAATTTCACACTAAGGTAAGGTCTTGGTTTGCTAGTTCGTGGGTAAATTCATTGGGTTATGATATCAACGCGGCACACTCGAGGCGGGTACACAGGACGCTCCCCTTAAAACAAAAGCGGAATGTTCATGGCGTGGGTATATCCACTTCACTTAAAACTGTAATGAGGGATCCTCCTCTCACACATTGCACTATTTGAACACAGGTATAAGAGTCTCTGATCACTGTACCTGTTGTGGGTATATGTCACGTGAGGATACGAGGTGTATTAAGTTCACACCAATACATACAAGATATTTCCTTTCAAGTATAGTTTCTGGGTCACTTCCAACACCTCACAGAGTTCATACACATTTATCCCTTTTCCAGATCATTGTTCTCATGTATTTTCATATGATATCTGTGGAAGGTATGTCCGCTACACGTTCACAGACGTAAATAGTATGACCTTCAAACCATGATCCACACTTAGTCCTACAGTACACTAGTCCGGGTCAACTGGACTTGTAGTGGATTCCTCCCCTACAAACGCTTGTCGCTGAGTAGCCGACCCCGCGAATTCCCCAGTGTATGCCTCGTGGTCTAGGTCAACCAGCGCCGCCTTACATGACGGAGGTCAACTATTAAGCCACGCCTACCTCCGCTATATAAGACCTGACCTCGTGGTGACCTACCTCTCTTTCT